>NW_017100342.1:120921-131892 GCF_001263275.1 Habropoda laboriosa | reverse complement strand
GGAGGGAGAGAGAGAGAGAGAGAGAGAGAGAGAGAGAGAGAGAGAGAGAGAGTTCGGCGAAGGGAAAGAAGAAACAGAGAGAAATTCACTTAACTTTTTCGTGGCCGTTTAACGAGGTCAACGGGTTAAACAACCTTTCTGGATATCTATGCTCTAGATTCCTTTTTGCTCCTCGGTACTTTTAGTAATACCTATCTCCACTTTTCGCGGCAGAGGAGTCCCGGGTACGTTTGAAAATATCAGTAGTCGGTTTTAAGTAATGGACTTCAATTAAAGCGAAATGAAATATCAAGAAAATCGTGGAGATCCATTACTCCCCGGTCTTCTCGATTTTCTTGCTGCCTTTTGGCGATTCTTCACCGTGGACACCGTGGGCTCGCTTCAGAAACGATTATACTCTATAAAGGGACAGGCCGCCGGTACCGTCGCCGCTTCTGTTTAAAAATGACACTGGCTTTCACTGTAAAACGTTAATTGCCTTTATTTTAAAGAGACAAGAAAAGTTTTCGCGTCCGGCGAAAGGAGAGCCCAGGTGAAAAATTACGAATGCTCGGCTTCCTTTGGTAACGCTTTAAAGTGGCAGACGCCGGGCATGTTGTAAAAGAAGTTCAATTAATTTAAGAAAAACCCCGTTCCAAGAACCGTTTGACCTATTAAATAACTATTTCTCGTGCTCTTTCTTCAAAGTGAGTATAGAGCCATGCCGGTGTATTCAGATATTGAAAATTTCCACTCAATTTTGTCGAGAAAAAAGAAAATTGCACTTCAAAGGTTAGACGATGAATTAGGCACGTTGTTTTGAACATTTTCAGAAATTTCTACTTTAGAACGAGTAAAACTGAATAATCAATACGACATTTAATCGATACATAGAAAAATTTGAGATAGCTGAAAGAAAAATAATATTCGACAAGGCGTATGTTTTATCGATACACGTGAATTGTTCGACTTATGTTAAATATTCTTAATGTAGTACATATTGTTTCTGACTTCTGGGTACAATCAAAGTGTTATTTAAAAAGAACGAAAGCAGGTCAATCGTCGAAATCATTTTCACTATTGCCGATGACCTTTTGCCATTTGTTTTATGCCATCGCGATGGAAATTCGGTGGTTTTGAATGAATTACGCGAATAATTACGCGGATAATAATTTGTCATTGCGTAAAATAGTTTTATAGTTTCGTTAATGTGTAACAAAGGGAGTGTGAAATTTCACGATGAAACGAAAATCACCTAAATTATTCATGTGAATCATTTTTGTTAAATTAACCCTTCGTTATAACTGACTTGCCTTTTGCACCAGATGCTTTCAAGCTGACTAATACGATCTCCAGCTGTTTCATCTATGTAATTCCACGTATTGCACGAATGCTTTATCATCTCGTTTTTTCGTTTAAAAGGAATAAGTGAAACTCGCGATACGAAATGAGCGTAGGAATGTATATAAATTTGCACAATAGAAGATTTTACTTTACATTGGTATGAAATGAGAAACGTGAAAGTACAATTGTTACAAAGGTAATTATACATACGTTGTTTCAAAGTGGAATTAACATGATACTTATATAGGTACCTGTGAAGGTATTTTTTAATTTTTATACTTTCGTGTAAACTTTATTTGTCAAAACTTATCGTCATTGGTCATTTATAAATGAATTTAACAAATACAGTAATACAAAATTACAAACTACAGTTGAATAGAAATTAAAAATCATTATTGTTTATTATAATGTGATATCGAAAAAAAAGTCTTCGAAAGAGTACCTACATATTTTTTATCACATTTTATCCAAGAATAAAAAAACGTTGTTAATAACAAATATTTCAATATTTATTATATTTAACTTATAGAAGTGTTAAACAGCCAATTAATTTAATTTAAAATAGATTTTAATTATCACATTTTATCCAAGAACAAAAAAAAAATGTTAATATCAAATATTAACAGTATAAATGTTAAACACCCAATTAATTTAATTTAAAGTAGATTTTAATTATCACATATTTCATATTTGTAATAAAACACTTCTGACCTTTAACAAATCTTTTATTTTACGAAATATATCCAAATTACTAAATGGAACATTTTGAATTTATGATTTTATTACGACGGTTGATTAATGAGTAAGTTTTCCTATAACGTAGCGTCACTGATAGCGGAGATAGTAACGAGTTCTAAGCTACGTTCGGTAGTCTATATTGTCTATTTAGTTAGTAGTCTCACTATAGTCGTTCAAACGTGCGTAGTTTCAGTTTGCCGTGTGACGATGTTGAGTAATAGTAATAGTCATGAGTTCTACTTCCAAGTTACGTCTAATGTAGTGGAGTGATCATTGAGACGCTTGAAATTCACAGTTGCTGCACACCCTTCGTACATCCCCGATTTACCACAACTGGATTTCTGATTGTTCCCAAAATTCAAACAGGCGTTCAGAGGTCAATATTTTTCATCCGGTGTCCAAGTTGAAGTTACAAGAAGAAATCAGAAATGTTTGTCACAGATAAAATGAAAAAGAGGATAAATTGTTCTAAAAATGTGTAGTACTAAATATTAACAATGTTAGAAAATAAATTAGTAATTTTTAATAGAAATAAATTTATTTCATTTTAATACCTATCTCATCATTTTATCTTGTCTCGGACTGGATTCACATAATTGATTCAAAGCCACCAAGTCTCTACAGCAAGCTGTCAGAAAAATAGTAAAAGGTCATCAACAATGATGGAAATTATTTTGATTTTTGATCTGTTTTCATTCTTTTTAAGTAAAACTTTGATTGTACCCAAAAGTCCGAAAGAATTCGTTTCTACGCCTAATACTTTAGAGATTGGAGATATTACGTATCAATAGCATACTACGATATAGTTGCATTAGTATGTAGGTTATGGGAACTTTAACATTTTACAACCTTTTTCGGTTAATAGGTACCTACTATTCCACGCCGCATGTGTTACGCACGGATCTCGTTTAACCGCAGAGCTTACGAATATCGCTGCATTCCGCTTTAAAGTTATACTTTAAAAAAATTCCTTGAAAGTTGCAATAGTTTGGTATAAACTTTCAACATAGCTATAATCACATGCCAAGCTATGACTACGCGAAGTATTAATTTTGTTTACTTAACATTAGAAGCTATATTTTTAAATTCACCGCGTATGGCATTTTCACTTCTTCGTTACATTTTAATCGCGCAATTTTTTCCTTTTCTTTTTTTTTTCCATACTTCTGTTGTCTCTCTGTTGTAAAGGGTGCGGCTGTTTTGAAGTATGAAAGAAAAAGTTGTATGTGTATCATATAAACTGTGTAAGAGTTCTAAGTAAAGTGTTCTGAAATGTAAAATCTAAATGTAACACTTGGTTTATTTTAATTTATTATTGTAATTTAGATATTAAAATACGTCGTCGCTAACACATCAAATAGAAAATGTATTAAATCATCTCGTAAGTTCGTATAATTTTGTACTGAACAATTGAAGCACTTTATCACATAAAATTGAAATAATTCACTAACTAAAATAGAAGCAATGTTATGTAGTATATTTTGGAAGAAGTGAGAAGAAATACCAATACGGAGCCTTTTACGTTGTATCTACAACATTTCTAACAAAGAACCTCAGTTTCATGTATAACAAGTTGAACGCCCTTTTCTCAGTGAATATTAAATGACCAGAAGATTAATTCTGAAAAACCACCAACACCGTAAGTTTCTTTGAACAGAAGTAGAAATAGGAAATAATTTAATGTAAAATTTCCACTTTAAAAGCGAACATCGTGTTCTATATTCCCCTTCCGATTTTATTGGGTAGACTATCGCGAGGAAGTGACGCGTTTAAATGGTAGGCGGGAAGAATAGCTGGAGGAGAAAGATATTGAAAAGTATTCATCTGGTCGAGTCGTGTGGTATGAAATTCAAATGGATATATTTACAAAGGTCAGCATTCTAACCCGCGCAACCGACATTACACTCTTCTAGACGAAGGGGATAGGTTACAGCGGTTGAGGGATAAGACATTGAAAAGAGGTAGAGACGGGCCAGGTTGGAATAATCGCCCGTTTATAAGCCGCTGGTGCGTCGCTCAGTCTTCCGGTTATGCATTAAGATGACGGATAACGGCTGCAACTATGCCGGAAGCCTGCCAGCATCACAATCCAAAGATAACGATGCCTCTCCAGCGCCATTTCGTCGGTTCACGTGTAATATGTAATGAAGATGTTAATGGTTCGCATCAAATATCGACGCTATTAACTTTATTGAAGTTCTTACTCGCGGTAGTGTTCTTGCTAATTCGTACAGAAAAATTTCATATTTCAAACAGTTTTATAACAGTAAAGGAAAAAGATTGTTAATGTATTAGGTGCAAGTAAAATAATATTTTAGAAAATTCGCGGGTTGATATCATACTTTAAATTTTGTCCAATCATAGATTTTTATACATAATAGTTAAGAAAAATAAATTTGCTCTAGTATACGTCGATTGAATAGTAAAAGAATTCATGATACAATTGTTTGGATATTGTTATTTGATATGATGAATAATCGGGATATTCGCGTAATTTTTTTATGTAAGTTTGAACTTGAAAGAACTGTGGTGAAAACTGCTGAAAATATAAATTTAGCATATGAAGAAGATTATGTAAATGTTGAGACACTTTGACGTTCGTGTGTGAAATTCAAGATTGGCGACTTTTCATTAGAAATGAGCGAAAAGGAGGCCCAGATAGGGCCATCGATGATAATGTTTTAAGAAAAATGATTGAAAACAGTCCGCGGTATAGAATATGAAATTTTGTCACATCCTCTCCTATTCACTTAACCTTTCCCCAATAGATTACCATTTCTTCAAACACCTGAACAATTTTTTTAGCCAATAAATTATTCTGAAATGAAGACACAGTAAAAGTAGCATTCGAAAAAGTTTTTAATTCAGAGACTAATGACTTTATAAATGTGGAATAATGAAATTAGTTAATCGCTGAGAAAGGTGTATAGAATCGTGTAGAAATTATTTTGATTAAATATATTATTTTTTGAAACACGATGTATCTGAAGTTTCATTTAAAAGAATGACGTTTCATATGCACCGACCTAACAGTAAAAGCCCATACGAATCTTTAACTAACAGATCAAGCTCCTTCCTCTAAGATAAGACACGTGAATTCGAGAATGTATTTGATAATTAGATTCTAACATTGTTAGAAGATGAAATTTTGATTTTATGGGAAACTGAGTACCAATAGTTGGTAACTTTGACTTTTTCTAACCTAACCTTTTAGTAACCTAACCTTTTCTTTCTGAAAGTAATAGTATTTCTATTGTATTTTTTAGTTGTAGGAACAAAAATCTAATTTCGGAGAAAGAGATCTTACATTTTTCATTAGAGTAATATACATATGTATGTACTGCATGTGAGTAAATAAAGAAAAGGTTTAATTTAATTGTTTAAATAATATCAGTATGGTTGATTTTCGGGATAAAATTAAAGAGAAAGTGTTACACAGAGTATTTGAGTTTGTGAGAGAATACCGAGGCATTGCAAACTTTGTCATAGTGTATTGCAATATTTCTGTTACCATTTAAATGTATCGTTATTGTTTTTCAATTTCTCTGAGTAAAACCTGTTGACAACCTAACGTTCCTATAACAATTTTTGGTAGTTTCATTTAAAGAAAAATCCAGTCCCATTTCTGTGATATTAATACTTATCGAGCTATTTTTTGTTGCTGATATCTAAGCAATTTTTATAAGCTTCATTGACTTTAAAACAGAAGGCATAATACGCGTATAAAAATCTGGATAGATCATTTTTGATAATATCAAACTTTTCAAACACTGATATTATACATACAGCATGATATTGTTTTACAATTCGTTTAATCATACTACACACGCCCGAGAAACAATAGTTTTCAAATGTTTTTAGTGTCAATGCTGCATGATTTTTGGAATTTTTCACTCTTGAATGTAGGAGAATGCGTTTCAGATTCGATTCTACCTACATTTTTCTCTCAAATCACGCGAAATTGCGTTCATGCAGCAGTTTCAATGCAATTCATGTGTGTGATATGGAAAAAAAGGTTTTATTTCATCTAACGAAAGAGTTTCAACGTGTATAGGCAAACTACTTTTTTTCTAACATTATCTTTTCAACCCTTTGCTTTATAACAACGAATCAGTCTCGTGGTAGAAATTCTGATGAAGGTGGAACAGTTATATCAGTAATAAAGATTAATTGTAATTCAAAATTTAGTTTTACTTTATAAAGCTGAGAATTATCAAATTATAAAGGGTGTATAAGATAATACATTGACTTTTCTTACTTCATAAAAAAAAAAGAAAAAAAAAAGAAATGACTTAGTAGAAAATTACTGACAACGCAGAAACTACTGCACAAAACGCCTGTAAGTATTATAACATAATTACATGCTGACCGATCTGCAGGCGCATGAAAATGGTCCCCGAGTTGAACGTGTTAAGACATTCTAAAGCGAGGAGTACATATACTGATTTGCCTATCACGTCACCGGCCAACTCCATAGATTTGGTACAAGACGTAATTCGCCACTAACGAGCGTTAGTACAAAGGAGTTGGTTGGTAAAGGTTAGTAACAGTTAGTAAACAGTAACAGAAATATAGTAGAATCCTGGTCGTAATGGAATCACGTCCCCAAGACGTCGAATTTAGGTGGTCCTTTGTGTGTTTGATACCAGCTATTTACACTTTCTCACTTGGCACACCATGTGCAAATACAAGATCCGATTGCTTTTTAAACAATAACAGATATTATTAGGTCATCCTATAAGTACGTAAAGAAGTGAAAAATATTTTAATGAAAATCTAAGGAAATTCTGTAAAGAAAATAGAAGAAAGTTGTAAAATGAGAAGGCGCTTATTTTTTTTTTTTTATGAGTTTGTTGAAAATATTGATCTAAATTATAAAATTCGACACGAACTTATGGGATGACCAATACTATTCATATTTTACAATTAGTTACCATAATAGTATGCTAATACTATTATAGTGTTATATATGAAATAGAACTATAACTTGATTTATAATAAAATTTTATAACAAGTATAATTCATATTTGTCGCGTTTAGATAGTAATCTGTACCATAAGTGTGACTCAAATAGTACCTGTTTATATATTTTCATTGTATTACTTCTAAATAAATATACACAGTATCGCAACTATATCTGTCTTTGCGTAATATACAACGGTAAAAGATTTAGTACAATGCAGTCTAAATATACTTCAACATTCTAACGAATTTAAATTAAATCGATAACGTGGTTCTCAATCCACTCCACTTTTATATTCACAAGCAACCCACAGACTCTTTCTCGTCTTCACATGAAACTTTAAAAGCGTACCTAAGCTCTTGTAGGAACCGTGTCGAAACGTAAATTGTGAAATATCGACACACGCGTTAAACCATAACACTTTCAATCTCGAAACGTTCTATTAAGTTTCAGATTGAATGGGAAATTAAGGTAAATCTCCGACTTAATGAAACGCTTTTCTATTTCCACGCCTAAAGTGAACACAAATTCTCCGGTGTTGAGACGTATTTGATAATGCAACGAATAATACTTACGTATCCTTCAAGGCAGCGAATATATACAGGGTAAGACTAGTAAAACGTGACAATTTATTGGCGATATATTTCAAAAATATTGGCGATATTAAAAAAAATGTTACCAGGCAAAATTAAAGTATTTTAGGGGGAACACTTTACTTTCTTGATTGTGGAGATTTCAAGGTCATCAATTTTTTTTTAAATGGAATTATATATTTTTCAATGTGTATAAATGTAGTTGACGTTTAGACGAATTTAATGACTATAGTTACTCAAGGTTCATAAAGGTCAAAGGTAAAGAAAAAACAGGGTAATTGTATGTATTATACATTACCGGTCACAAGTATTAGGACACCCAGTATGTTCGTACAGAAACTATTATACGACTTTTTTTTTATTTAATATACTGTGCATATTAACATTGCACAAACATTTGTACAAAAAATTTATATATATACAACTCAAAATATTAAACGAAAATCTAAATAAATAAATACAAGGTAATATATATACATTCTACATAAATTGTATTTAGAAGTACAAAGAGTGCTTCCTGAGAAATTTGAAGATAATTAAGAGAGGTATAATAAATGGTTTACTCAGAAAGGCGTCTATACGTAGAATAAGGAAGAGACAATCCAACTTTGCAAAGCCTATGCATCATGCCAGCTCTACCACTATCATACAACGGACATTGCCATATTACATGATTTAGATCCTGCTCTAAACAACCACATTGACAACCAGGGTCAGCAACAAGGCTAACTCTGAAAAGTGAAGCAACCAGCTGATAATGACTTGAGTGAAGTCTGTCTCTAGAAAGAGCTTTATGCGCAAAAGACGGTTTGGAACGTGTTCCGAATTTACCCCAAAACACGTAGAATATATTTTTCTCTATCCGCAAATTTGATTTCAATAGAATAGAACTCTATCGCAAATATCTCAATAAATACTCATTTTAGACATATTACACCTTAGTATTTATTTACTCAGCTTGCAATGCTCTCTTAATTTCCAGAAGGAAATTAGGGTGTTCTATTTAAAAAAAATCATGGTGACCTCCAAAACTTTGTGTATAAATACAAAGTATAAAAAAAAAATATTGCAACATATGTCTCCCTTCAAATCATGCAAATTTCAGGTCGTCAAGTTAGGTGAATCATTCTGCATATATGTTTGTTAAAGTTTTTTACAATATTATAATGTTATACAAAAAATTAAGATTTTTTTAATTTATGAAAATAGTACACTACTTGTTGTCAACTGATGCTACTCAAACGCTAGAGCTTCCAAAATTCTCCAGGTATGTATAGATAATTATGATAGTAAAATAAAAATTCGAACACGTCTTTCATACTAATGGTCTATAGTTAACACAATCTAGATCAATGACCCAGCATACGAGTCATACAATATGATAAAGATCAGCATTATCAGTTTCATAGAATAAAGTGCATCAAATATAAAATTGCCATTGATTTTTAGATTAAGTAAACAATATCAATATATCAAAATATAAATAACGATGAAAACAGTAAAGACTTTATATCGCCAGTTTCTGGAGATACTCTCGTAATAATATGTCGATATCGAATGTGTCGAAGGGTTAAATTACATTTCTTCGCCAGATTTAGCACCACATATCAGCAGAAATGTGTGTACTCCTCATATCACGAGATTCCACGTTGAATAATTTTTTAACGACTGTTTAGGTTTGCTTCACATTTGGTAGGTGTCCTAATACTTACGAACGGGAGTGTATGTGTATTATAATTGGAATAAGGACAGGCATTCAGAGACGAAGAAGACTTTGTTGCTACTCCAAGCTATAATGGGTAAACTGGCTGGTCATAGCTTTTCTCGGGGTTTACGTTTCTACCGGAGAGGTATCATCGTGCTTTGAATTTTAATTGCGAAGTTTACGCTTGCCTTTAGGTCTGGGCGTTCAGTGAATAGAGAGCGTTAACTATGATCATGCTTAATTTAGGAACACAGCGAACGTGGAAGTTAGTTTCTTGGTTATCGTTTGCTAATCAACTGTTCAATATCGTTTCGTTCTCAAATTCATTTTCTTTCATCCAACGTCCTATTTGGTTTTTCTTTTTTTTTTTTAAGCAATGGCTGCGAAATTTATAACAACGATCGATTTTTCTGAAATATTAAATCTTTCGTTTGGATACTTCAACGATGAAGTCGTAATGCAATTTTTTATACTTTCATGTGTATGTCACGTCGGTTTGCGACGAGTTGCAAACTTCGATCGCGAGGGGACATTTTTATCAACGGAAGAGAACTCCAGAGCACAAATTTCCAAAGACAAGACTCGATATATCGTAAAATAGAATTTTTATGATAACGTTTTTTATTATTATAAGAAAATAATTGCAGCATTTCTTAGAGTAACGGTGTTTGTACAAATTTCTATAAATCTTTCATCGATTTGAAGCAATTATGTCTCACGTTTTCATTCGCGATATTAACTCTCACAGAGCCCCGAGAAGTTTCATCCACCATTTTATTGAAGACACAAACTTTCAAGCTCGTTCAATAAATCCTTCGTTGGCAATAACAAGTTGTCAATAATTTCGCACCCAAATCAACATTACTACGTAGAAATACGTTATTTTTGCTTGTGATTTTTATGCAATTTAATCTCCACTAATGACAATCGAGCAGAAGTAACATTTTCTTCTATAAATCCACGACCGTGTTTTATCAGCGATCGTTCTGCGCGAGATTTTTCGATGTTTGATTAATTCTCTTCTAATCGATTCGAAACTAAATTTGCGTCTTTGATTCTATTGTCGGTTCACGGCACATCAGATTGTTCTGAATCAATTCGTGTTTGCAAACATCGTCTTCGTTCTGGTTCTCCCCGAAGGCTATTCGACTCATCGGTTTTCGGGCTGCGGATTAATCATGACTCTCTGTAAGCACTGATGCATCTGTTAATCCGAGACTCTCTCACTCAATTCAACCATTTCTCTAGTTCAATCTATTGCACTGGTATATAATGACAACCACCTCTGCTGGATTAAACCTACAAACTACTAACTCGATAACTGTTCAAAATAGTTTCTGGTTAATTCGACTTTACATTTCCCGCGTGAATTATTGCACTTATACTTGATCAGCCGGTTCCTGTGAAATGAGACTATCATTGTTGGTGATTTATTAGGTTAGCTTTTTTTCGAATGCAGGAAAGTGTTTAAGAACACATCGATATAAGAGAGGTATATCGTTTGTCAAGTGTGCGGATGAACGAGTTGTGTGAATTAGCTAAGAACGTTTTGAATATTGACTTTTGAAAAGAAAGTCAGATAGTTGTGTTAATGATAAAATAGAGAAAGTATTTTTATTTAAAATTTTTGATTTATTTGCTACGCTCTA
>NW_017100342.1:120452-120761 GCF_001263275.1 Habropoda laboriosa | reverse complement strand
ATAAAAGCATACGAGAGTAACATTTATAAATGTTCCAACTAGAAAATTTATTTCACAACCAAATTGTAAAAGTACAATTTTCGTTTCCTTGTAATTTAATTTTCATTTAATTCTTATTTTAACTTCTTTTTCCAGACAGTATTTTATTGAACCATTGAACAAGTGTGATAATTATCTGTGATTTGATTTAGCAGTAAATTATTAAGCTGTTGTCAAGATTGTGTTAAAAACTGCACATTAACTAAAGCATATTAAATACTTTCATTCCATTGGACACGAATTATGATAAAAATAATATTTAAAAAAAAC
>NW_017100342.1:119546-120268 GCF_001263275.1 Habropoda laboriosa | reverse complement strand
TGCAGTAAGATTATTATATCCCTTCCGTCGCTTGATCCACATTATAACCCTTTCGTGACCAGTGGGACGCATATATCCCACATCAGTACACGAGCAAAAATTGATCTCAAGTTAGTATCCATTACAGCTGCGATGATCGGCAGATAATAAAAAATTTTTCAAAAAAATTATTCTGTCACGAAAGGGATAAAGATACACATCTAACGTGCATCAAAGAACTGAAAATCCGTGTTCTTAATACACGTGTACACGGGGATATTTAAATACACGTTACGTACTTTAATTTCTGTAATTTTTAATATAATACTTGGATGTCCGAGTATTTGAGCATATTACCCAAGTAATTTGCGGAAACAAAATATGGCTTTACAAATTACCAGGTTGCAGATAGAAATAACAAATTTCAACATACTACAACAGGAACAAAGATAAAAAGAAGATAAATATACATTAAATAGAGATCTGAAAATTAAATAAATTAAAATACACGAGAAATAGGGACCTCTAGTTTAAACCCGGAACTTCATACTGGTGTTTTTCGGTTTCCCTTATAGAATCTATAAGGATTAAGAAGGTACAACCGAAAAATACAGGTATAACACTAGGTTTACGGGACGCGTCATTTTGACGCATTTCGAATTTCACAAGGAAAATTACAGAAATCGTTTACATCTCTCTCCTACCACTTACGCTTATTATAAATTTTATATAAATATATAATA
>NW_017100342.1:108054-118498 GCF_001263275.1 Habropoda laboriosa | reverse complement strand
TCACATTTCTCTCCTACCATTTACGCTTATTATAAATTTTATATAAATATATAATATCACATAGTTTCATTTATAAGTTAATAATGCATAATATTGTAGGAAAAGAAGGAAGAAAATATTATAAAGAAAGGTTTATTGAAATACACATGCGTCTAAAAACGTCTCAATTTCAACTGCCCCTTCGCGTTCCACACCCTTCTTTTCCCACATGCAGGCTTTTCTGTTTACATTCTATCCCGCTCCCACACGCTCACTCTCTCTCTCTCTCTCCACGCGCAACAAAACGCGTCTTGACCTGTCGCCGAAACTTCTCGAATCCCACAATATGTATGTTGTTTTTAAATAAAATAACTTGTTTTTTAAAGAAACTACGCGATTTCGTTCACTCGTCAATTTCACGCGTGTCCGTAGAGATAGGTATACAAGAAATTTCCGTAAACCTAGTGACAATATCGGTATTTTACATTTCGGTTATAGTCCCTTGTTTAAACCCTCTTTCCATGATAAACCATTTCCAATAAAAATCCATTAATATTATAAAGGAAAAAATCTATTAATATTACAGCCGTTAACGCGGCACCAGGATGTAAACTACGTAAACCCATAGAATGTAACCAGGATGCCGGATAACCGGTTGCTAACGAACTCAAAAGTTTACCGCAACGAGTTTCTTTGGGACAAGTAAGCTTGGCCGGACTAACAAGGCGAGTTTTACGTAATGTCGAGAGGCTCGCTTGCCTCGTGAGCGCGTAATTCAACTCGCTAATTTCCAAGCGATTGAAGCGCAGCCAGGGGAAACAAAAAAATTACCGAGAATTCGTTGAACGCTTTGACGTGTACGCGATAAAAGGAAGATTAATACCGTAATCATGGCACGCTCCACTGACAACGAGGAAAGTAAATATTTAAAACATCTGATATTTACCAAATGGCATTTAACAACTGGCGTTGTGGAACGCAGTCAAACGATTGTAAAACAAGATTCCTCGACCCTTTTTTCATTTAAATTCAACCCCGATGGCGTATCCCGCCGTTGTAATTAAAACTTACTTAATAATTAACAGAGATTTGTGAAATTTCCTACTTTCATCGAACCACCGCGATTAATGGAAATGGGAATTTTGTTAAATTTATCGGTGCTTATACTTCCATCGCGAAACGAAACGTGACATTTCATTAGTCCAACACTGCTATCGGATGAACATTGTTTCGATCGTTAAGGGATTCTTGTGTAGAGTAGGAGAACCATTGGAAACGGAGCAACGTGTATGGAAAACATTGATACGTACACTCTCGTTCATAAGTATTAGGACACTAATTGAAAGTGAAGCAAACTTGAACCTAAACCTAGTTGTTACAAAATTATTAGGATCCTGAAAAAAATTAGTGAGGCTGTGGTTATATGTATTATATATATGTGTATTCGGGCGAAGTCAATACGTCAAAACAATCAAATATGTATACAGAATTCGCGTTGTATGAATTCGCGCTGTATGAGACTTTTTCTCGTATAACGCGAATAATCTAAAGTATCACATTTGGAATGATTATTGCTATGCCAACTTTTATTGTCTATGCTTTATCAAATAGGACAGTTTTTTTTTTAAGTGACATATATACGCTGTTGGCTAAAAAGAAAACAACATATTATTAATGTATGTAATAAAGAAACAATCAAGAAAAAACAGAAACAATTATGAAACAGAAGAAGTCGATAACGATGAAGAAAACAATGTAATGCTCAACTTTTAAATGCAGGGAATTCCTGTGTTTTATTATTTTCGCGTTATATGAAAATAGTAGTCGCGTTGTATAGGAGTTCACTGTACCGATTCTTATGAGTGTATGCATTGCATAGTCTTAGAGTCTTCGGATATTTCAGTCGTCAGAACATTAATTCGTCCAAATACGCATCCGTTATAACCACAAGCTCAGTCTGGAATTTCGTAGTACAAGGAGTACATACCATATAGTCGATGGAAGAAATATAGCGAGGTCGTAACTTCGCGCATGCATCAAAATATACATGTTCGAGCATATCGACAAGCGAATCGACAGGAACCTGAGAAGATAATCGCTCGAAATCTCAGTCAAAGCTGCATGAAGTGTGTCTTAGCTTTGATTCAATCTCAATCGGGAAACGTAAATGCCGTATGCGACCCTGAGTATCACAGCATCAATCTGTGCAGCTACTTACTGCGTTAATTTTACGATCTCGCTATATTTCTTCCATCGACTGTACATATGATAACATTTCTAAGTATTTACTTCCATTTAAGGTGTAGTTATAAAAATAAGTTCCTAACAGATATTGTTTGCCGCCCTTTCAGGCATTTGGAGCACTTCAGACTTTTGTCTTACATCTCCTTTTAGCAAAAATCTACTCTCTAGCCAAAGTTCTGCCGCCAGAACAAGCCCGTCGAATTTCACTGGGACTTACCGTAAGGATTTTCTCTTGGGTTTCAATTCCTAGGCGTTAGCAATGTGTATACTAACGTCTGTACGAAATTTCAGCCCGAAATAAGGTTTTAACAGAGTGTCGTTGATTACGTCACATTAAACATTCACATGGAATTGAATTTGAAAGTGAGTTTGTTATAGGTCATTGAACTTGTCTCGGCAACCGTTTTCATATAATATAAAAGGAATTATAGCTATTAATTAAAAAAAAATAACGGTATCGTCATTACATGAAAACCATTGCAAATTTGAAAAAAAAAACTATTCAAGTCATCGTGTGGCGTATAAAAAATAATTAAGCTTTGTCCTCTTCTATTTTTTTCACAAATTTATCATTTCGGAGGAACATGCTAGAAACTAACAGCGTGAACACTTTGTATATTTTTACTGATACAGTTGTCAGTCACAGAACTGTTTATATACCCTTCAAAAGAGAATAACTTTTTTTAAATTGGACCAAACGACTTGAGCTTTTTTGAGAAGTTAGAAGAATTAGTATACTAGATAACTTGTAAAAAGAATTTTGAAAAAATTGCAGTTGTTCGGAATCGCGAAGAAAATAGTGAAGGTGTCCCAATACTTATAAACGGCAATGTATAACTAACAACGACACACCAATTGTGAAGGCAACCACGTATAGTCGATGGAAGAAATATAGCAAAATCGTAAAATCTGTCAACGTCAAATTTTGCACGTTCAAGCATATCGACAAGAGAATTGACAGAAACCACCTAAATTATCTACTATAGTAGATATGCCTTAGCTTTGATTCAGTCCAAATCGAAAAATGAAAAATGTCGCTTTCGACCCAGAATGTTAGTGCATCAATCGGTGCCGATACTCACTGTTTTTATTTACGTCCTCGCTATATTTCTTCCACGGACTATACAACTGCGTATTCTTCAATATTATCTGAATCTATGGTGCCTTTGTAGGTTCAACGTTCGTATCGTCAACGAATAATGCTGCTTTCAGCGGACATATTGTATTCCCTTATTACTCCATACGGTTTCCTTAATATGGTTTGAAAGTTTCACGTTGCATAATGTACGAACGCGCGCATAAATTTCCACAGTTACTTATTTCTGAGAACGTAACTGTGAAATTATTGAATTGCTAGTTTGAGCAATATACAAAAGATATGCTATAAAATGTTTATGATTTTTCATTTAATATAAAAAATAAGTAGCTATGAATCTTCATTCTATGAGCTTTTCTTTTAAACAAAATCTCCTTTTTAATTTATTTCTTCTTTAATATGAAATATTTCGTGCTAAAAAATTAAGCAAACTAATTTGTTGTTAAATTATAAAAAATCATCTTGCTACGTTAGTTCGTTGTCATATAATTTGTTTAGTCAAATCGTAATTATCATAGAAGCGTAGAAAAAAGATAAATTCTTCAGTGCTGGTAATTACGAATGCAATGGAATTTTGTTTCCAGTACTCTTGGGACAAATATGCATTTAGATCGAACATTAGCGGAGAAATTAGCTGATCTTTATCCTTTCTAGAATGGTGTATAAGCGGAACGACGCAATGTTCATTGAAGAGATAAAGCGAATAGGGAAGGGAGTCTATAAAGTACGTAGAAGATTGAAGCAGGCTTGGTACCACTGTCTGCTACTAATTTTCATACGTTAATATTTGCGTAATTCATATTATAGTATTTATAAATAAAAGTTTCATGAACAAAGTCTCAAAGATATTATAACAAGTTTTTGACTAATTATTTAACCGAATATAAGTTTAATTTCACTTCTTCTGTTTTACAATTTTTTAATTAATATTTGACAAAAATAAAAAAATGGTAAAACCTATGTATATTAGAAAAGATTTCTATCTTTGTAGTGTAAAGCTGTAACAAGACTTAAACTCGTATTAGTCATCCTATGGCTGCGTTAAATGTAAAATTTAAAGTTAAAACTCGACTGGTTACTGTTTTTACTATCTATCTCCATAATTCTTTCAGGAATTTTTAATGGAAAATAAAATAAAAATTTTTAAGTAATTTTCTTTCGAATATTAAATAATTAAATAACGAATATCACAGTGTTAATCAATTTTCATAGTTAAATATAATTGTGCATTTTTTTTTTAAATTGTGAAGCCAAATTGTATATATTATACTAACTTCGGTATAATAAACTACACAGCGAGTGACAAATAGTCGTCACACCAATTCTTACAAAATTGTTTGTTTTTGTTACTCAGAAAAATGAGGCAATTTAGAAAATTAATGTAACATAAGGTTGCGACGAGAGAGATATAAAGATGATGGAAAATTGCGAAAACATTAAATACATGACGATACTACTTTACTATCTTGTTTACTGGAATAACATTTTTTATGACTTTCCTGGTACGTATAGCAGTTAAGCGTAGATCCAGGACGTGCACATAAGGCGATACAAACTGTGTAAAATATTGGTCCGTACGATGTATTTGAATTACTTCCTTCCTTACTTACCTAGATTTACTGTACGCGTTCCAGTGAAATTTTTATTACAATGCGTAGAAATAGTTCCATGTTGTCCACAAAACTGTGAACCTTACCTAATGAAAATCTAACCTAACTTTATTTCTAAATATTTATGAAAACGTTGCAATGTTGTGCAGAAATGTTTTATAATAGTTATTAACAACAGTTCAAATTATTTTGCCTAAAATAACAAGTTGCACTTGGTGAAGTGAAAAAGATGAAATATGATTAAAGAAGCAAATGTTATTTTACGGAGCGTAACAAAATAACACAGAGTAAGCTGAAGGATAAAGAGTGAAACAAAATTTTCTATTTATTAAACATACACTGTGATTGTATATTTCGCTTTTAGTAGTTTAAAAATTCCAGGAAGGAAAGTACAAATTAAAGTATCGGATAAAATTATTTTAATTAGCTTTTAGGTTCATGAATTTTGTGTCACAAAGCAGGTATGTAATAAAATCGGAAAAGTTGGAATTGAACTTACGAAGATTTTCAAAAACAATGGTTTGGAAAAGAAATTTGATCAGGTATTTTTTTATTTAATTTTTAAACGGGAATTACCTTCGTTTAGTGTATATCACGTATATTGGAACATCTAATATAAAGTGTGCGCAAAATGTATTTAATTCGAGCCACATTTCCGGAAATGAATTTCAAAGAAAACGTTCGTGCAACATATTTGCACCAAGAGATCCTCTAAAATTTCATGTTTCAATGCAGTCTCTATTCTTTCACGTATAGTTGATACAAAAGAATGTGAAATGAAATTTATGAAATGAAAATTACAAAGGAGCTGAGAACTTCAGTAAGTGCATTTCTAGATGATAGCATAGTAAATAATAAACACGCAGCTATACCTAAAAACATCTTAAATTCTATATTCCGTAATATTATTTATTGCAATTCTTTGCACTTGTTACAAAATGTTATTCAACAACGATGATTACAAAAATTAATTTAAACAAACTACATAAGAAATAGTAAATGAAATGAAAGCTTGACTTACTGCGGAAATTATTAGAAAAATTGGAGGGAATAAAGATAGCTACCTTGACGATTATCTACATTTCTATTTTACGAATAAATCCAAAGCTTTGCCATTTTCATTGGATGTCCTGTCGAGAAACAATATTCGGATATACATACACCCTATTTTGTCATATTGATAGTCACTTATGATTCCATTATCGATTCATGTAATGCAGACAAGCATTTAGATCACGGATCAGTACATCAGCTCTGTTTGATCTTCATCCTTTTGTGCATAACTGGAACGAAAAGACGTAAAGGTATCTTTGACTCAGGGTTTGTTAAAGAGGCAAAGGATGAGTGGTGAAGAGGATTACCAGCGCCACACTTGTATGACATTTCGTACTGACATTTCGGGAGATTCCCTTGGGATCGTGGCTAATGCTCTACCACCCGTAGATTACTTTGAAGACCGTAATTAACTTAATATCCCCGTCATTATGACAAGTTACCGTGTGTATTATTACCCACTCCGATTAATTGCATGACAAACATTTTGAAAGCTCCACTCTTCTTTTCACTGCTTTTCAAACTGACTCATGTGTTCACATTAGCGGAGGAATTTTTACCGAGTCTCTTTGTACCACTGGATTCGTCACACAGGGTACTTACTTGCGTTTCACAGTCATTTCTATGGAAAATTATTTTGCATAATACATTGTGCATGTAGCAAATACAAGTGTGCAATTGTTTGGTACTATACTGCGGAGCATAACTATAGCACAGTTGACATTATTAACACTTTAATCCTTACGTCATTAACCACAATTGTCGTTTATTTTATCGTCCAATTTGAGTAGATTTCTAATAACAAAATTGTAAACTTGAAGCAAACAGGGATAGGAAATGCGGCAAATAACAACGATCTGGCTGGATATTTACCGATCTTTTACCGTGAAGACAAAATATGTTGAGTGAAAATGTGCAAAAGAGTGCCCGGGTATCCGTTTATTGACATAAGGGTTAAAAGAATAATTCAATAAAGCCAATTGTATTATTTGAAGCGGCATTGCAAATAATGAACTTCAGATGGAAAGCAATTAATTCGTCTGTAATAACGTCTGTAATTTCCTACAGCCTTGGCTAAAAGTACAAAGTACCCCATAAAATATGAATTATTTAAAAATATTTTTGTATTAGAAAGAAATAAAAGTATTGAAATGTGAAAACAATAACTTTTTATTAATTTTGTCAAGATTTTGTTAGGCCACCCTTTGTCAACATTTTAGAATCATAGTTCTTGCAGCAACATTCTCTTTTACTTTTATTCTGTTTAAAAAAGAAAGAATTAACTTGCGTTATTGGTAACTCGGTTTATTCTTTTTTTGGCATACTTCAAGGAAAGCTTTGAAACTTTCAAAATACATATTAACAGCAAAAAGTAAAGACAAGCTGACTATGACTTCCAGGAAGAAACACAAAATACAGACTATGGATCGCTCAGTTGTTTTATGGCTCGCTATAAATCTTATCAACTGCTTGAAAATTCCTTTGAACTGTCCGACAAAGGATGATGAACAATAGAAAGGTTTCAAAGGCACAGTTTTCGCAGTAAGTTGTAATAATAAAGGTGCCTAATATTTTTAACCAAGGCTATGCATGTACAGTAGGACCCCATGCAACATGATCAAAAAATTGCTATTGCTCCTGTACAACACGACAAAAAAAAAAAAGCAAAAGAACATACAAATTCTAAAGCTGAAGAAAATTCAACCAACGAAGAAACTGTAACAGCAGCCAAAAAGCGATGTCGATGGAACTTAATTTCTATCCTCCGTGTTACAGGACGTTCTGTTGCATGTATTAGGTTCTTTTCGCAAACTCTTGACTCGTTTATCGACTCAAAACCAACTTATTTCTTTAAATAGGGAATCCATCAATTATGCGATAAATAGAAAAAGATAGAGAAATATAGAGAACAAAAATTAGAAAAATTGATCCAAAATAATGGAGATTATTTTGAATCTTAAAATTGTGTTCGTTCGGCTTGTAAATAAACATTGAAGTTTGTGAACTAAGACACTAAATTAATTTTGTACACGTAATTCTTACATTAATAGTGATGGCGAAATAAAAAAAAGGTGATTCAAAATAATAGAGATTATTTTGAACCTTAAAATTGTGTTCGTTTGTTTCGTCAACAAACATTGAAGTTTGTGAACAAAGGCACTGAATTAATTTTGCACACCTAATATGTACTTATTTATGATAGTGAAATAAAAATTCGGACACATCTCTGAGACGAGTGATCTCTAGTTAACACATTTGATGACCCAGCATATACGAGTCATGCAATATGGTAAAGATTAGTATTATCAATTTTGTAGAATAAGGTGTACCAAAAATAAAAGTGCCATCGATTTTTAGATTAAGTAAAAAATGTCAATACATCAAAATATAAATAACGATAAAGACAGTAAAGCCATTACATTGCCAATTTCTGGTGATACTCTTGTAATAATATTTCAGTGTCAAATGTGTTGAAGGGTTAAATTACATTTCTTTGCCAGATTTAGTAGCACACATCAGCAGAAATATATGTACACGGTGCATTACGAGTTTGCAGGCAGAATAATTTTCTGATGACTGTTTAGGTTCGCTTCACATCCAGTCAGTGTCTTAATACTTATGAACTGGGGTGTACTCTGACTGGTTAGATTAGCTCAGATATAACTTAGAGGATTGGAAAGGCGTGATGCGAGTGGAAACACTAATTCTTTAAGTGCTAGTAAAATAAAATTGCAAACATAATTTTAATACAATCTCTTCGTTACAATAATAAACAGCAAGAAACATAATTCTTCCCCAAAATTTAGCTTAAAAATATTCAAATAATGCACAATTCCTTTAATTCCTTTTTATAAACAAAAGAAAAAAATTGATACTTGTGTTTACCATAGTAGTGCAAATATTATTTTAAATAAAATATTTAAATACAACAATCTACTATTCTAAATAATTCAACTTTAATTGTTCTATCCAAGTTCAGAATGAGTTATACAAAGAAGATAAATACTGTATTACTTTAATAATGAATAATAGTGTTGTCTGTATAATACTGACAATTTAAATAATCATTCATTTCTACAACATAAAAATTTACTTCCTATTCTTTAATAATTTATTTTTCAGTATCAGCTGCTAAAATCTTTAACGTAAACTACAGTAACGTATTTACTGTTAGTATACTTATTTTAATGGTGATTCCATAAACATAAATTACACCCTGTATAATTTGAACGGAATAAGAGCTTCTTAAAAATTTATATATAATTGCGAAGTTGCTCTTAAGCTATGAAAATACGAGTGTACGGATAAAATTGGAAATAATGGTACATTACGTTGCAGTATATAACGTAATCAAATATGACATCGACACTTTTGATAAAGAGTTAGGAAAGTAGTTCGTTTCCTGTTTTATTGAAGTTTTTATTCTGCAATATTTTAGGTTCAGAGAGACGAGGTAAGTACACATTATATAAAAGTGTAACAGCTTCCAATATCCTATAAAAGGTGTGTTTTATGAATGTAGGTTGCAGAGGATACTTTAAACAATCATCGTTATATCGTACGAAATGAAACTCGCCTCTTCATTATTAAAAATTGATAATTTTCTCTCTTATCTTATAACACTAAAGATCCAGCTGCGTAAACTTGCTTAAATACGTAAATTCTATATCCATAAAGATCAACGTATGATACTTTGCTGTGTAATATTTTTCACCGATAAACTGTAATTTGCATAGGTAATCGGCAACGAATAAAACCGGTTACTTCACGTTATACTCTCTCTTACGTTCGATTGGCAAATTCGTTCTGCAGAAAATAAAATTCATTTTATATATCGTTCGTTCATTGTGCAACCGTAATTCCATTTAGGTTCCTCTTCATCCCCATTTTTTCCCAACGTTCCCTTCTCCACGTTAATTTCATCGTAATCGAATTATTGTAATCGCGTTAATTCGGCGAAGTAGAACACAGGTGAATTCGTAATCGCAGATATTATAGATACAATTTTTAATTTCCCCACAATCTAACGGAGAGAAATTGCATACTTTCCACGTGTTCCATTTTGTTTTTTTGTTTTTTTCTCCGTTTTTCTTGATATTCGAAAATGTAACCAGGTAATGCAAAGGCATTTACCTGTCGTTAATGAAGTTACAGCGGAGGCAAGTTTCAAAGTAGCTCGGTACAGTTATCGAACAACTTAAGAGTGGTTCCGGTAAACGCGAATCGACCCTGGAAAGTTGAGGGGTGGGATGGCTGGGCGACTCGCCCAGTGATTAGGGTTTTACTAACTTTATTTCAATGCAGACGGAACGAAGTGAAACGTCTACCAGTGTGATGAAAGCATCGATTCAAAATTCGTTTCTGCCAGTCAAACTGCTGTTTCGATGCACAGGACGTTTCAATCTTAAGCGTCGAGTCGATTTTCTTATACGTATCGGCACCGTGCTACACTCGAGGAAGT
>NW_017100342.1:91880-108019 GCF_001263275.1 Habropoda laboriosa | reverse complement strand
GTGTGTGACAGTGATTACGAAAGTGGTGCAAGTGAAGAAACTAAACAAATCGAGTGTTTCTTTTATTTCATGTCATGTCGATTTCTGTTTCAATGTTGTAGAAGAATTTTTGCGAAATAGTTGTGAAATAAGCAATGACAGGAAGGTGTCAGTTTCGTGACGAGCTAGGACAGTTCTGTGTTTAATTCGATAGTGGTGTGCCAGTCATTTGTTGTCTGTGAGCAATTTGAAAATTTGAGAAACCATGTGAGAAAGGAAATTATTACATATTTTTGCATGGCGAAGGAAAAATATAGAGATATAATGTATTTACTGTTTTACATTGCACCAATTTAATAGGAATATTTTAACACTCTTGAAATATCAGAAACAGAAAATTTTGTTGCTGAAGCGGAATATTAATAGAAGTTAATTAAGCAAAATTACAGTTATAGCATAAATAATTCGGATGCACTATTAATTTTTAAAAATGTGTAAGTCATGTTAGGGTTTGCAAAACACATTTTCGTACAGGTTACTCATAAAATTTTATAATGATAGATACGTTTTATATTGGAAGAGTATGTATTTTGTGAAACATTTTTTTTCATAGGGAAGTTTAACATTTCATTTGAAATTTTAGAATCCAAGGTCATTTTAAGGTCGTATTATTATGCATGTTTAAACGCACATCAATGTTTATTACAATATACAATAAATACAGTAGAAAAAGAATACGTACATTCGTGTGAAAAAACCTAGGTGACTTTGAAAAAAAAAAAACACAGAGAAGATGGCAATTATAAAAAAATTTGTCTTCCACTTTATTCACCTTTTAGAACCATTTAAATTACGTGGCCCATCCTGTATAATAATATGTGTCTGAAAGTTATTTTAAACGAGGATAATAGTTTTCTAGAATTTTATTTTCAATGAGAGAAACAATATTAAATTTTGTACGAAAAATTAATTCTTCAAATTTAATTAATTTGCCTCCTAAAATAATTAATAAACTTGGAAATACCACCATATTGCGTAAGTCTCGTGAGATATCATGAGTTCGTCTAAAATATAATGTACCAATGTTAGCGTTTCGGGTGAAATGCCATAAGAAAGCTGAAGTTTCGAATATGATCAAAGGCGTGGAAATGTCACTCGGAGGAAGCAAAGGTTAACAGTAGTCAGTAAAAAGTAGTAACTACAAAAAAAATTCTGATTACCAAACCTGAACGCAATAAGAAAATAGTGAACGTTGTGTATAAGCAAAATCACGCTAAAAAAGTTTGTTTTGCGGCAAAACTCGCCGACTAATCGTAAAGTTCTCATTAACAAACTAGTAGAGACTTTTCGATGAAATTCTGTTTTCGAAGGGTTGAACGAAACAAGTTGCAGTTAAATGTGAATAAGAAAAAAGCATTATGTGATTGATAGTATATTTGGAAAAAAAAAACAGATTGAAAATTAAAGAGGAAAATATAAATTTAATGGAAAAAGTTTACTGTTTCTAATGTAAAAACGATAGTGTTACAGGCTCTTCAGATTCTTGAAATTTAAAATTGTTTGAATTACTTTAGAACTATACGCGAAAATCTATTAATAGCTTTTTCGTAATACGTACACATGTAAAATACTATTAACATTAAAAATAAACTGTAGGTATTATAAAATTATCGATATTAAATAACCTGTGAGTTTTAATCATTTCCTCTCCATTGCAAAGTTGAAATTTATTTTATACAGAATGGGGTAATAACTTTGATTACCTGGAATATCTCCGTTAGTTTTGGAGATATGAAAAATCTTTATTTACAAAAGTTATACAGTACCAAGGGGGCCATAGCGCGGCGGTAATAATTCTTTTGTAGGTGGAGGGTTGTCAGAAATTTCAGGGTCATCTCTATTTCCTTAAATTGCATGCTGAATTCTTTGTATCCTTAATAGAACAGTGGATGTTTAGATGATATTAACAACTTATAGTACAACGTCATTTGACGTTAACTAAAGGAATGAAACAATGGTTCTAACGTCATAAGAGGTGTTTGAAGTGGTGTACGTTTTGATGGACACAATTCTGCAATTGTGAGACTGCTGAAGTACATACGTACACTTCCGTTCAGAAGTATTAGGATACTTATTGAATGTGAAGCATACTGAAATCTAGTGAATTCTACTGATATCTATTGAGATCTACTGAACTCTGCTGAAATCTACCAAAACCTACCAAAATTTACTAAAATCTACTGAAATCTGAGGATTCTATTATAGTTTCCTTTATTCTACTAACATCTGTTGAAATCTTTTGAAACCTAAGGAGATCTCCTACGATCTATCAAAATGTACTGAATTCTTCTAGAATCTACTGAATTCTACTGAAATCTACTAAGTTTCACTAATATCTACTGAAACCTGCTGAATTTTATTAAAATCTACTGTATTCTACTAATATCTACTGAAATCTTTTGAAACCTACGGAAATCGACTGAATTTTAGTACAATCTACTGAAATCTATCAAATTTTACACAAATTTTACAAATCTACTTACTGAAAATGAAGCAGGCCTCATTGTCATTACAAGTTAAATATAAACTTATTTGTCACACAAAAGTCATTAGAAAATTATCAAGATCTTAATAAAACAGATTCATTCTACAATCTCGAAGCACACTAACTTCCGTGAGGAAATGTAATGTAAATCATATAATTTTTTTTACACCAACACAACGGGTGTCCTAATACTTATGAACAGCGGAGTACTTACATACCGTATGTACACATTATGCAGAGTACCACTGATGTTATATCAAACAAATAATGTATTTAACAGGTGTATTAAACTAATGCAAACTTATCTGCCATTAACAAATAATTTCCTGAAAGATATAAAAGTGGAAATGTAGAAATTTGTCGAATTAAAATGGAACGTTTCCGCAAATGTCACATTTACTTTTGCAAAATGAAAAATTACAGTTGCTTGAAGTTCTACTTTTCATTTAGCGAGTGTTATAATGTAAGAACACTTCATGAAGCTACAGTGTACCTTCCAAAATGCATACGGAAATATGGTTGAATTTAAGTATCAGTTCTATGTATAATCCTTTTTTCTCACAACAAACATTTGCATATCTCTACGTAAATCTAGATGATAATGTTACCTGGAACAAGAAATTTTCAAAGTTGTAAATTACTTCGTGTAAAAGAAATGCCCTTTGAGGAATCTAATTAGTAATTGCGCAATACGAAACCTTACAACTGATAACCGAATTGAGATCATTCTAACACCTGAAATAGTACTTGCGTTTCAAGAAGTACACATGGCTGAATAAATTTATCTTATTTACTTACATAATTATGTAATTTTAATTATTATCTGATAATAATAATGGCTGAAAGTGTCTTTCAGAGAATATTAGAATAAAAATTAGTTATAAAATTCTTTGTTTGCATCAATCTTTCCTTGCAGTGAAAACTTGTTACGATACTTGTTTATTTATGAATTATGTCAAAGGATGAATTTTATTGATTGATGAAGAATGTATTGAGGTGTATATACTCTTGGTATCAAACGTAATCATTTCCAAATGAATTTTAAAGTTAATGTTATTCGTGCATTTTCCGTATTTTCATTCATTTCAGTTACCTGCATCACAACTAGGTCACTTTGATGAATTAGGAATTTAATAATCATCTAGCTTATTACTGATTAATTACATATTGGTATAATACGTCCAACTCGTTAAATTATAATTGCGTTTTACATTAATTCAATTCGAAGAATTTATTAACACATTTATTAATATACTCCTCGTACAGTTAGTACAAATTTATAAATTGCGCAGTGAATTAATCTGATATGCCTAGGGAATTTAAAATATAAAGAGTAAGATCATATCTCATAAAAGGGTTTTTATACGAAACACTTTGTGACTCTAGGGACAATGAATAGCTCGCATGCGCAACAATGTGTTGCCACTTTGTATTGCGGGAAAGAAGAAAATACCTGGTAATTAACGTAATGTTATAATGTCGAAACAGAAACGAATTTTTAGCTATACTTACACCTTGACATTTTCAGTATGATAAGGATAAACAAAATATTAAGTAGAAATTTTTGATTCATATTTTGTTCCATATTAATCATAGTTAGTTTCCTTTACTTCAGTTTACAAGAATTTATGAAATGTTAGTAAGAATAATCATGGAAGAAGTTCGTACAGATAGATATTTATCACAGTTGAAATTGAATTATTAATTATTAATTTTTACAATGTTGATATAATAAAAAATTGAGGCTGCGTAGTTTCTGTATCCTAATTGCATCATTCGTGTACTTATTTTATTGTTTACAAAAGGTAAGAATTATACAGTGTGTCACAGAACTTGTTCACTCCGAATGACTTCTAAAGTATGTATTTTACAAACAAAATCTTTTTAGGAACGGTTTTTTTTAAATTAACCTATTTATTAAAAAGATATGAAGGTAACCTTGAATTTTTTAAATGGAATATGTACCTTTTTGTATCAAAATTTCAAAGAGCAGTGAATTTTCTATACAAAACTAGGCCTTCAAACGAAGAAAATTTTGATCATAGTTTGGTTAAATTATTCATGCATATTCTGTTCCATATGGCTGAACTATTTTAACAACTATCTACTATAAGAAAGTGGATATAGTCCATTCAAAACTTTAGGAAATCGAACCGACATGATACCTCTAAACAGAAAAATTGCGTGATAATGATCAACCATATATTATCTTTATAACTCGTAAGAAGAAACGAACATTAGATGGGAGAATTCAGCACACTCTCCCTACAGCTCTGTTGTATCTTCTTATGATTCTAATTTACTTTTATCCATACTCCATTATTTAAAAGCAATCATGAGGTCGGTATTGTAATTGGAACATTTTTCGAGAGCAAATCTAAAAATTTAAGGAACTAAATTATTCAAGGACTGAAAACAACGAAATTACTTTCTGACAGAATTGTTTTGAAGATCACCGCAGCACCTGTCTCGACGTGTCCTATATTCGTTGGTGTAGAGAGGTTTGCTCGACTACGGGGATATTTTTAAACGTTGATAACTAGAAAACGAAGCCTCAAACGAAATTTTTTTATTCTTGATTTTCGTCTTATTTCGACTTCCAGAATCACGCCTTAAATTTTCTCCCAGAAGTGGCTAAACATCCTGTGCACGATCTAACATGAACTTCTCACGTAAAGCCATAAAACTGGCGGTCATGTTTTGAATCGCGCTAGCTGATGGCCGTTTCCATGCTTGTGCACTTTCATGAAAATTAATCTCACAAGCCTAGTCTTTAATCTCGACCAAGAAATGTGGCGTGGTCGTGAACACGGGAGAATTGAAGCTGCGGCGTAGTCGTCGACAGAACTTCGCTAGCATTACCTATCTCTCGGCGTCCAAGTGACCTGTCAAGAAGTTGGAACGGGAAACGGAAATTGAAGCGAATGACACTCGCGAGCTGTGTTCCGGATGTCGGGAAAGTTGAAAGATTCGCGAAGGGAAAATTGTTGGCTACGATACGCACATCTGTCCCGTGGAAATAAGCATCGACGTGAAAAAGCATTTGCACGAGAGACTACATTCTCGTGTTAATTTTATGTCTGCGCTATCACGATACGAGATGCAGTTTCTTCTTGGTGAAAAGTATATCGAACCTTCGATGTGTATGCTCACCTCACGCAATAAATATAATTTAACAGAGTGTTCCATGTAATATTGGTGATATTAAAATTACTTTGTTTTATTAACCTTAATTTTTGTGGAAACTTTTAAATCCACACTCTGTAATGTAACAGATTTAGCCTCAGACCCACAGTAAGATGCTTTAAAGTTCAAACCTGTCGTTTTAGTCACACTAAGTGTTTTATAAGCGACGAAACGTGAAAATGACAAAGTAAAGTGATATCAAATTAAGAAGGAAATATTCGTCTATCTATGATCTGCACTCCCCTAGAATAAATCTGAGAAGAGTCGGTTAAAATTTTGATTTCAAGTTTTAAATTTGTATAGATACGTCTTTTTCAGGCAGCTGAAATATAATTCACAAAAGTACGAAATAAACATCAATATTCCGGTTGACCCATTTTGTTTTTATCAATCGAGTCTACAGATCTTTATATTTCGGAATATATGTTTAATTCGAAAACTTTCTTTTGGGAGAGTAATAGAGGTGAAAGGGAACATCGAAACGTGTGGGTTGAAATTCACTTAATGAAGGTATAGGAAGTCATTTGAAAGTTGGTTGGAATTTTTTAAAATAACTCATCGTATATTTTTGTTCACAGAATGATCTACAGAATGATAAAAGATCGTGTGACCAGTTTGACGTCTCCATATATCGCATGGTTTTATTGAAAAATGTGAAAATACACGTACACACCAGTATTATTGAAACGTACACGTGTACGTACATGTGCCATTTGATAGACTAGCGTAGGCATCTTGCACTGAACATTTTAATGCTTCAACATCCTACGACGCTGAGTGCCGATCGTCAAATTTTCTAAATGCACATTTCCCCTGGTGTTGGATAGGTCGTGAAGGTTTCTCCAAGTAGCCGCACAGATCTTCAGATCTAACTCCAATGGATTTTCTTATGGGAGTACGTTAAGGAAAGAGTTTTTACTCCTCAGTCAACAACTATGGGAGACTCGAAGGAAAGAATTTCTAACGCATTTAAAAGCATCAATTTGGAAATATTTACGGCTGTGTCAGATAATTTCAAGAGGTGTATTCAAGTATATATATACATATACCTATTTATATTGATGTTCGAATAATGTATCGGAGTATTTGCAGAGAACTAGCCCATTATAGCTCAACGTTACAGTTTTAACATTTAAAGTTTCTCATACCAGTTACACGAGAATGGTATACTTACGACTACGGGCTACATGTCGTTTTTTTTAACCACCTATAACTTCGTCAGTTTTATGAATTCAGAAAAATGCTTCGACAGTTATACTTCTGCAAATGTCTACTTTCAGAAAATGTAAAAAAGAAAAATCGATTTTTTTGAAAAGTCTCGACTAGAATACCCCCTTAAGTAAGTTAGGATTAAGCAAAATGAAAACGGAACTCGTTGTAGTCCTAAAAGGAAAACGATAAACACAATACAAACATACATACGTTACAATTTCAATATTTCTTAATGAAATCGTACAACATATGGATCGTCGAATTCGTCTCATTAGGCTCTTATGCCACAGAAAAAATATTCCAGATTCTATTAGAAAAATTTCAACTGGCTTTTAAATAAGCTTAATACCTCCACTAAGTGAATTTACACCTACACGGTTTAGTGTCCCCCTTCGTTTCCTTTAATCTCCCGAAAGCAAGCTTTACAATTCAACCTACTTTCCGAAATACAAACGTTTGTACTGGGTATTGTGTAACTGGTGGTGTATACAACAGCGAAGGTCGTAATTCTGCGTGAGAAAATCAACTGAAAATGTAAAATAAATTTTTTCATGGAAGGTTTAGTTTTCGAGAAAAATGAATTTATAGATTCACTACAAACTGTTGTTTTCGCTCATACATTTATGTTGATGAACTACGGTAATGTCACATTTTGCAAAGAAATAGTGTAAATATCTTCTGCACTTAGAAGAAAGAATCGTACAGGCTTTCAAACAATTAAAGCGTCTAAATGATTTTTAAGAATTATCAAGGACGTCACTATCAACAATTCGTAATGTAAATTTAAATTAAGGAAATCGTTAATAAATATGTAATATTATCAGTAGATTATTAACTACTTATCGTGACATTAGCATCACTTATTAATGCAAACATAAGGCCAAGAGACAGTTAAACACATGTGTGAATATTTAAATTCAATTTTCTCAAAATCTAAATTTTTTATGAAAAAATATTCTATATTTTCAATTTATTTCACTGTTGTACCAGCAGTTACGGATCACCCTATCAGCCTGTATATACAGTGTGTCTCACGAACTCTGTCCACTTAAATATCTTGGTTATTTCAAACAATACGAGAAAATGTTACTTACAGAAGTTGTAGGGTTTAAAAAGCTACATAATATGATATAAATGGTATTCTTGCAAGTGGAGACGTAGTAAATATACTTCAATATAATTTCCAATTAATTTGTGGTAAATTTGTTTACCTTTTAGTTAGATTGTTTAATTAATGAAGTATAAGCGAAAGATTAATTATTTTTATCCTGTTTATATTTTTACATGTTGCGAACTCTAATGCTCGGGGAATCTTTTCACGACGTGTTACAATATTTCTTACTTTTGTGCACATCTTACTGTAAGAGACCAATAATGTAATGTTTCCCGCAAGTCCCGAATGGAAATTTATGAAGCTGCATCATATACATACGTGTGTTCATGTGACAACGCATTTTAGACAATACCTAAGTTATAATCTGGCACCGAAGTCCCAAATTTCTCTAAAACTTGTCTAGGTACGTCATGAAAGTTCAGAAACTTCTCGTGCGTCTATGGTAGAAACAAGCATAAATACCTTTCCCTGCAGCAAGTGATGTTCCACATGTTTCTCGCCGTTCTAAATTAGGATGTCAATATTGTCACGCTAAAATGATACAATAATATGAAAAACAAATAATAACACAATTATCTCTTATTAATGGTTGTCTCGTTTTTAGAAAAAGTACACAAGTGATATCCAACACAAATATCATTTAGACACATATTATTAGATCATTCCATAAGTTCTTATCGAATTTTATAATTCAGATCAATATTTCAAACAAACCTTTAAATTTGATGAAAAAAAAAAAAAAAAATACGTAAACGCCTTCTTATTCCACAATTTTCTCCTATTTTTTTTGGTAAGACAATTATGTCATCGCTATAGAATTTCCTTGGAATTATCATTAAAATAATTTTCGTTTTCGGCGCGAAAACCTAATACATTTGTATTCTACACGGAAAGACTTCTAAATGAGATAAAAACCAAATGAATTCTGCACGAAAAGTAGAGAATACTAACATTTTTAGAGTGATTAGTCCCTAAAAATTATTGCAACAGAAATATTACTCTAATTAATTTCAAATACCTTCAAATTATAAAAGATTATCAAAGAAATCATAATATAATTTTAAAAATAAAACAAAGCATTGAACATTAATTACACCTGATTACACCTATGGTGGTACGAGAAAATTTTTACATGCAATTTAAATGGTTTCAATGTGTGAACAAGATAGAGGAAAAGTTTTTTACAAATCTAAATTTTTTTCTACTGTATTCTACAATAGACACTGATGTAACTTAAATACGCATATCAATATAGCTTTAAAATAACCTCGAAGTCTAAAATTTTAAATAAAATGTGAAACTTCCTTTCATTTTCTGTCATTTCTTCCATAAAAAAAATTTGTCTCCCGTCTTATTCGCAAATTTATTTAAAAATTGTCTCGTACCACCATAATTAATCCGAAACGGATTACGCATACACAACAGAGCAATTGCAAGATTTTTTAATTAAGTATACAGTATTACCAGGTTACATCTGGATACGTTACATCACATAATGGGACACACGTCAGAGAAACATGGGCGTGATACCATTCGTCAGACGCGACACAACTAGTACACCGGGAAACCCAAAACATTGACCGATTCGTCGACCTGATCTGTCCGATTAGTCGAGGAGCTTATTCGGCTGATTTATCTTTGGAGGTGTCCTCGCGAAAGCGCAAGTTGACGGAAAGTATACAGGGATCCGGGACAGGTGGAACTAGTCCAGGACTCTCGGATGCAGATATCAAACCCCGCGCCTGTAAATCTGCCAGAGACCGGTGTGAAACGGTGGGTGGTTGGATTAGGAGGTAGAGGTCGAGGACTGGTCGACCACCTAGTCGGAAGCGCACCATGAACTATTGCATTTGATATCCAGTCCGATGAATGGAAACGGTGAAACCATATCCACGGTTGGCGCCATCTCTGGCCACGATGTACGCGAATGTAGGTATAATACCCCTCGGTGCTTCCGCCAAGTATGATAACCAAGTATTTACGGCTTCTCTTGCGAATTTCTGTAATTTACGAAGACACACCGGCCACGCGAGGACACAACTATGAGTCATTGTTATTTTTATTATTAGGCCTCCCGGACTCTTTCTGCCACCATTTTTCCGTTTCAGACGTGGTGGCTGTTGAAATGGTCGGTGGAAAACTTTTGGCAATACTTCGTCTCGATTGTCCGATAGTTTATAGAGAAAAAAGTTTGAGACTTTGAAATGTTTTGGAAATAATAATGACGCTACAAGTTTTCTGACGCCATTAGACAATTTATGGAAGTCTGACAGTCAGACATCTAGTTCATTTTTAGATTTTTATTTTTTAGTGTTTTTTTTTTGGAAATATCGAACAACTCACATTTATCGACAAATAATATTAATATGTAATTTATATGTGAAGTTGTGAGTGATACTTTCGCAAACAAAGACTATGGGGAAACACTTAACGCGACGATATGGTGATTAGAGGCATTACAGGTATGCTAATTTAATATTAAGAGAAAATTGTTTTGTATATGACTGCAATGGAAAACATGAAAAGTTTTGATAAATATGTACGTCACATAAAACTATAGTATAAAGGTTCTTTTAAAGTTTAGATCTATCCCATTTCCTTTACAAAATTATATTTAAAAATCAAAAAAGCTCAGAAACTGAGAATTGATATCACCTCAAAGTGATTTCCGCCGAAAAAATTGTTGCTTATACACTTCATTATGCTCTACGTAAATACATGTCTGTAAGTTCACAAAGTTTCATTAAAATGAGAATTTTTAGATTGTAGAACATTTCTTGTAATATTTTTTACAATGTAATTATTGCGAAAAAATGTCACCTCCCGAACTCGTAAGCCTGATCCGCCCTAATCGGTCGAACCTAACAATGTATAGTCGGTGGAACAAATATAGCAGGCTCGCAAAATCAACGAGGAGTCAAAGTGAACATGTTTCGAGTGTTCTAACAAGCGAATTGAGAGAAATATGAGAAGATGAAGAGCCGAACTCTCAGTCAGAGCCGTATTATGTATTCACAGCACCTGCACAGACTCTGTCGTCTTTAAAATTCTTCTAATGGTCTTCGTTTTCACCTGTATTCTGTTTCAATTTCTATTACTTTATCCGCTGCTTTCTTCCAATGATTACCGTTGATGGTGTTTACTTCATTCTGTATTAGTTCCACGTTTTCTCCGACCCTTAAGTTTCTTGACGCTGACAATGAGTCCAAGTCGAAACCTGACCTACATAGGCACTATCACTCGCGTTTTCTTTCACGTACACCTTGTAATTCTCTTCAAATGGTTCTTTATATCTGAAAAGAGCCCTCACCATTCTCTTACAATACAATATTTCTCTCAAGATGCCTGTGTTTTTTTAGTACGGATAGTGATAAGTCGAACTTTTGATTAGTAGAGTATGTATAGGTAAATTACACGCGTTAAACCATACAAAATTTATTATAAAATTTATTTTTACATATATTTTATATTTTGTATAAAATTTATATTTCTTAACGCATGTAATCTGCCTACACATACTTATATTATGAATATATCTTTTAACGAAATTGAAGTATATATTGTTAAATATAGCGTATTTGTCATTAGGGAAGGAAGTGATACAGAATCAAAATAAATAGCAACGTCAATTCGTGAAGTATTATTGCACATCAAATTGCTTCAAACATACATGTACGAAATAGGATTGATTGGAATTATTGGCTTGTATCAATTACGCGCACTATAAATATAATATTGATAGCATTGCCATACTCTTTGTGCGCTACTCCTATTGTCGGAAAGATACGAAATATTATTCGCGAGTAATATGAATGGTGCACGTATTTACAATGAATCGCTAGACTTTCACAATCAAGCCTATTGTAATTGGCAGATATATCTCTTGTGACAAAACACCATCGTTCTCAGATATACTAAATAATAGCAAACATGTATCGTTAATATTTTAAACTAGATGTTACTTCTATACTAAATAAGAAATGGAATAAAGATGAAGTGTATAAAAATAAATAACAGTATATTTGTAATATTCATATTAAAGAGTATAATGTGTTTTAATTTAAGAAATAAGATTATTGTTATTAAAATAGAGAAACAAAAGAAATGATTTTAAAGTCCTGGAGCAACAGATTCATGTTTTATCACCTAAGTATTACACATAGATATACTATACGATGCGTCATGTGCATACAATTTTAATCTCGAACCCTACTTGCAATTAGAATGAGTACATTTTATCGGTACTAATGTTCTTTCCATATAACGATTTCTTTCTTGACACTTTTTATTAAAATTTTTCTTATTTTTTTCTGAGTTTAATGAATTCTTTACCTTGCTTGATTTCTGATTTTCTGATTTTTGAGTTTTATTTGAGGCTCGCCTTTTATTCTCACACGAGTACCAAATACTCCCGCTGTCCCAAAATAAGTGCCACATTTGCACATTTTTGTTTCGAATATTAATAGTCTTTTTTAAATTTTGAAGTGAACTGTACCAACGAGGACAACATTTGTTAACGGTATAAGGTAACCTAAGAATGTAACTCTATCGATTTTTTTTTATTATTAACAAAGGTTGGTAAAGAATCGAAAAGAGGAACTCTTTTAAAAGTGCACCTATTATGATTTTAAAATTACGCAAAAGTTAAAAAAGATGGGTGCAATTTTTATATCAAGTAATCCTAAACCGCAAATGAAAAATAGGACTCGTATTTTTACTACAGTGCAGTGAAAATGAAAAACTCGGTTGCGTTCAAAGATTTGAAAAAAGAATTAATCGTGAAGCAATATTAAAAGCCAAACACTTTAATCTGCAATATTTAACCAAGGATGGATGACAAAATTTAAGTCTACATTTTTTATTTATTTTCATATAAGGAACCACCTCTTGACCGTTTGTACAATACTTTAGATCGCACCCTGCGAAAGGACTATTTAGATAAGTGTCCATCGCGCGGCTCTTCGAGCTCGGCGCACACGCCGCGGGCAAAAATCATAGGCGCGTTATTCTAAAAATTAAATGACCAAAAGATATCCCGTTGGATAAATATTTACCCAGCGAAACGGCAATTCCATTATCCTTCGCCTTTGAAGGCGAATACACACGCCGTGAACGAAAATATTGCTGGTACCAATACCAAAGCTGGTGTGCATATAAGCGTGGAAAATACGTGATCATATACTGGTAACCGTAGCACAAAGGGGCAAGCCGGAAATACAGATGTGCGTGCGGATAATTTAACGTCCACAGACGGAACAACTTCAATGCGAGTCGCGGTCTCCGGTGTGAATAGTTTTTTATATTTTTAGCCCTTTTTACATAGACGGATCACACTTTCTTAACAGCTTGATTTACTCGAGGTCAACGGCGACTATGTTTTTGTGACGGCGCTAGTGGGCACGTGCGCGCGCAGCCTTTTCACATTTTCATTTTCCGCCCCTCTTCTTTTTTACCGTTTCTTTGCCGACCGGTGTCAAAGTACAGCCAGCAAGGAGAATGTTTGTGTTCCTCTTTTCTTGTCGTTTTTTTTAGGCCAGGAGCGTGCCGGAAGTTCTTTCGATGGGAGTACGATCTCCTGGGTCATTTTAAGGCGGCAATTTTGAAATTAGCGCTTGTGAAAACAAGTATAGCGAACGGTCGAAGGATGTATGAAGATGTAATGGATGTTTCTGGGGTTACTTTGAAATTACCGACAAACTGCTCATCGACACTGTTTTATCGATACCCACTTTCGTCGATACTGTGTATGAAAAATAACGAGGCGAATAATAACATGATGTCACACTTGTACCGCGACTTTGTTAATCAGTATAAGTTGTGTAAATCAATAAATAAATGTCAGGGAAACAATTGCCAGTGATTTCAACGTGTCGGTCAAAGTTAGTCTTGATGAAATAGTGTCCGTGAGAGCATTATCGGTGAAATGTTTGTCACTGATTTCAGAATAACCTAAGTTTCAATATACAGGGTGGACAAAAAGAAGTACGTTACGCTGCTTATCATATTTATCTTTTTGTAAAGATAAATGAAAAAAGTTATGAAGTTCCATTTAAAAACCAAAGGTGACCTCGATAACTTTGAAAAAAATGACTGCATTTATTGCAATCAGCTTGTAAGCTCTCTAAACCAAGGAATTTGAAACAAAAAGAATTCGTAGTGATCCAGTAATAACAGAAATAATTAAACTGATCAAGTTACTCAATTAATAGATAATTTAGATGTACACATTATATTAAATTATAATAATTAATATGTACTGGTTAAATTATAAATTTGTGAGTTCCGTCAGAATCCCTGAAAATAAAGATTTCAATGTTTTTTTAATTTTCAATTCTATTTAAATAAAGTAACTACATAAAATAAATATCCTTATATAAAATTTTTGAAATGAAATAAAAAATTGGAAATATAGTTGCTTTTCTCATTTAGGTTTTTGTTAGTTCTTGTATATTACAAGGAAAATTTTCAATTTATTGCAGATAGCATGGCTGCGTGTAGATACCCAAACGATATTGACGATAGCTACTCACGTTATCACGAAGAACCACCGAATAGCCGTTTCTCACAGCGATCATCGCACATGGTTTCTCCACATACGAGAAGTAAAAAAATCTGACATGGGATGGTACATGTGTCAAATTAATACGGATCCAATGAAAAGTCAAATCGGCTACCTCGAAGTTGTCGGTAAGTACTACCTGAACTTTTCCAAATATTTTTCACTTTCGTGGAATAGTAGAATTTACTATAATTTCTTTAGATCATAATCCTCTTGAAATGTCGTGCCACATTGATTGGTAAAATTTTCAAGTAAATACAATTTTTTAATTTTCTAAATTATTTTTACTTTTATTGCTACAACTTATTTCTACATTTCTTACTGTCGCTTACTTATTTTTAGTATCAAGCAGAGTAACTTTAAGGAAAATTTGATTATGTAAATACTATTTGAAAGATATTATTCCGTCCTTAGACGGTCATAAATTAAGTCATTTGCCATCTTGGCGCCAAAGTTCTCGCCTTGGAATGCAATTTTATAATCGACACAAAGTGTTGGAAGACTCAGAGCCTAACTTTCCCTTAGTTTGGAAAATGTCACTGGCTTTCCACGTTACGCAAGGTCCGTGGTGACCATCTCTACTCTCATGTTGAAGATCGGCTAGTTCTAAGCTACGGGAGGAAGGATTGCCCTTGGTGGCGCCCAATCGAAGTTCATATCACAGACTCAATAAGAGGACAATTTTTCACTAAACCAGGAGAGTCGTGAAAAATTCGTTAGACAAACCTGTACCTAAAGAAACGTCAAATAGTTGTAAAGTTCTGTTTACTAAATTTTTGTCAATGGAACAAGAAGAGTGATAACGTTTTCTACATCATAGAAAAGGCAAATGTTATGAATTCCATTCAATACGAAATGAAAACCTCACGAACTTATGAACCAACCTAATACCTAACTTCCACTAGCCAACTACGAGGGCAGGTATCACTGCACCACTTCCAAGAACAAACTCGCTAAGGACGTTAGAATAGGGCGGTGAGGACACGATGACTGATGATTGGTCAAGGGCCTCGAGAGAGATTCACCTATCGTGCTCGTTAAAAATAATATAAAAAAATAAAAAATAAAATAATTGTGACTCAAGGAATCTGTAAAACCTCAGATCAGCTTCTAGTCAACTATCGAGAGAAAAAGAGTCGCCAAAAATCATAGCACACTGTTACGTCTCAATTGTATTAAGTTATCCTGAACGTTAAGTTATCCACTTTTGCCAACGTATTACAAGAGTATTAATTCTGTACATATAAAAATCTGAATCTTTAAGAAAGAAAGACAGAAATGAATCTCGTCGATATAAACCTATTTAGTTTACATCCGAAGAAACATCAGTATTGTATCACATCAGGAATAAATTGTAAAGTCACGAGAAAATACGAACATACTACTTTTCAACCACGCTTGAGTGATTAATTTCACAGTAGCCAGCGTTTCGATACATTGTCGCAAACAAGTATAAGTGGGATTTACGACCCGGTAAAATTCTCCGAACGAATTCCAATATACAGAACGCAACACACACTATAGCTTTATATTTTCTTTTTAGC
>NW_017100342.1:82964-91728 GCF_001263275.1 Habropoda laboriosa | reverse complement strand
TTTATGTATATATTAATTATTAAAACTTGAGAGTTAAACATGGAAAACGATATCGACCACATGACCGTTTCTATTCGCAACATAAATTTGAGCTCTTTAGGGTGAATTTTGCGTGACATTTCTGAAGATGTTTGCAGTAATCTTGTTAATATCTTGGTGAATATTCTCTTTAAGTTACCGAACTGTGATTGATTTATTAGCGTAGACCTTGCTCTTTAAGAAATTCCAAAGAAAGAAATCTGGGTCTGTTAGTTCTAGCGATCTGAGCGACCAATCGATGCTACCATTTTTGGAATTCAAACGGAGTGGAAATATATCTTTCACATGTACTATTGGAACCACATGTTTTCCAGATCTTATTAGTCCACTTCGCGTGATGAGAAATTTCGCAACGTATGTCGTAAAAATGTTGCGTAAAACAATGCTCGAAAGACTCAATTCTTGAGCACGATGACGGATAGAGGTGTTCGGTTCTTATTCAACATTGTCACGCACGCTTCAAATATTTTCCGCATGCATTCGATTCGAGGACGGCCAAAATGTGTTCTAGCTGTCACAGTACCAAATTCCTAGAAATTCTCCGTCGAATGTTTGATTGTTTTATAGTCAGGCACGCGATTTCGATCAAATTTTCTTCTTAATTTTCTTATACACAATGTTAGCGAACACTGATTTGCAATACAGGTTTCTACGATAAACACACGTTCTTGAATTGTGCAGAGCTCCATAATAAATTTTCCATGTGTCTACTTCACAACTGTCAAATACCAATTGACAGTGTTGCGTCTTACAAAAATGGTAGCCATTTCAAGTATGGAACTAATTTTTGGTACAACCTATACAATGGTGATAACAATATAAATTCGTCAGAGTAAAGAGAAGAAATTGGCGATTATTTATTTACTTTCACAGATGATATTCTGTTGATTCTCAAATTAAGAAGTCTATCGCGTATTTATCAGCAGTATCCTGAACAGCTATCGCTAGAACGATTGTGTCACGTGAACGTTACGTAGAGATACGCGGATGTAATTCGCAGTATCTTAATCAAGTCTGACAAGCCGTGAGAATCTGATTCTGTATCAACACCATTCCCATCTCTTTGCATGAATGATTTGTCGTTTACGTGCGATTCACGAACGAACACTTTATTGATACGTGCTCCTACATAAGTAAAATTTACTGCAATATTTATCGAGTTTCTAACGTTTATCTTAATACATATTCTTATAACCTGTTGCAGAATGTCCTGGTAGTTCGTAAATGACATTTTAACACATTGGAAATTTCTTTCAGAGGGAAAAAAGCATTTGGAAATTATTTTATTGGCTGAAATAATAACTTCAGTTCCTACTTTACCTTTTTCAATTTAAATTTTTAAAGCCCAATGCATTCTGAACTAATAAGGAAACATCCCTAAGTGATATCACCGATATTAATGAAACTTTGTATTCCTTGATATATATTCCTTTTTATCAGCAATCGTTCACTTTGAAGAAGGGAAAATCGCCCTCACAGGGCATATTTTTTAAAACTTTTTTTTATTATTTTTCACTTTTTAAATTTATTGTTGAAAAATACAAATTTCACCAATTTTCACTATTCCTCTGTCTGTAATAATTTTTTAGATATTAGACTAAACATATTTATTACCTCCAATTTTGAAGGCGATTTTCATCCCTTCACTGAGGACGTTTGCCCACATATAAAAAACCGCGTAAAATATTTCTTTGAGAACTACTATATTTCAAAGTTGGATAAAAATTGGTGATTATCACTTTGGAATATTTTTTTGTAAGTTTAGAAGTATTAAAATCCCAGTTTCTTTTACTATGATACAAAAATCAATATTGATTAATGTGCCATTAAATGTAAAACGAGTGTATTAAAAGCTTATTGTATACCCTGAAAGGAAGTGTATAATAGGGGTATGAATAAAGAATGAATCTTATAATATGAAACCTAAAACGCACAATCTACAAATGAAAGATTTGCTGCAAGGAATAACTTGAGTAGTTTTAATTTTAGATAACAAACAAATAATTATAATGGAGCACTGAAAGTAGTGTTCTTACTCTAATTGAACTCTCCGAGGTACTAATAGAAGTTTAAATGTATCTATAACACAGTATCATTTAGCTTTCCACTTTTTAATATATACTTAAGATAGTATTACAAAAAATAATTACACACAAATTAAAATTTAGCAATGCAAGATATTAAAAAAAATGTAAGAAACACTGACTTTCAAAATGAAGCTTAAAATGGAAAAGATTTTACATTACTGTTACATATTTAACAGAATTTTTAAATTTCAAGCAAATTTATCAGTTAGAACCCACTTTAAAGAATATAAATATTCAAAATTTAGGATTCAAGATTAAAAATTTACAGTTCAGAGTTGAAAACTTGAAATTCAATATTGACGGTTAAAAATGAATGAACGTAACGTTACATTCACAAATTATACATATTACAGAGCTTCAGAATGGAAATATCTGACATCCTACGGTCTAAGTGAAACTATTCCACGCTATCTGACAAAAAAAAAAAAACGAACTAAAGCTATTACACTTTGTAGCGAGCACTGTTCGCAAATTGAAACACGGGGCGGAATTTTCCCGGCTTTTAATGGAAAAACGCGTACGAGATATATCGCGGGCCACAAATCCAGTTAAGTTAAACGAGCATCGTCTTAATGCCGTATCGCAATAATCGTGCATCGTCGACAAAGATCAAGCTTCAGCAGTTTAAACGAACGTAAAGCCACGCGAAAGACCTTTCACGTCTACTTAATTTGCGGGGTATTAACCTTATTATTATGAGGCAATATGGTCGCGAATTTGCGAGAACGCGGTATAGAGAACGTTGCACGCGAGCAATCTTTACAGCCCTTCTCGGAAATGAAACCTCGTATATGCCCTTTCACCGCTGCTTGCTTGCCTCCCTTCTCTTCCCTTTTCATTCTTTTAATTCCCTTAGCCCCCGTATCGGCACCCTTTTCCATCTGTTTCACTCTTGCCGTATAAACGCGCGGGGATGGTCCCTACAAAGTGACCAATTCGATTAGCCAAAAAATTTTATAAATTTTCGAATGGAAAAACTGACCCCACAAAGAATGCACGGTAGAGAGAAGGGTGATGCATGGCAGAAACATTTGCTTTATAATCGGAGTAGTAAACATGTTCCATGATGCACTAATTTTATGTTTCTGTTCACCGAGCGTGCACAGTTTATGATATGAATTAGGTTAACGCATAGGAAATGTCGTTCTTTGAAACGTAACTTTGAATAGGTGCATTGTGTTTCGAAGAAAAATAATGTATTTCATCAAAATAATTTCCATATTGATTCTCGACGATTTTCACGACGAATAACTTGTTTCATTGTTCAAAATTTGTAAAAAGTATTAGTTTTTGAATGGTACTTTTAGTGTCTAGAGCTTTTTGAGCCCAAGGTATACAAATGAAAATCTGTGATATTTGTTAAAAAAAAGAACCACAATTTTTTAAGTTGTGTTAATTTATATGATTATATTATGTCATCCCATAAGTTCGTGTCAATTTTTATAATTTAGATCAAACCCTTCTGGTTGTGTAACTTTTTCCTATTTTTTTTTGTTTTTTTTTTTTAATAAGACCATTATGTCATCGTTACAGAATTTCCTTCGATAGTCTATAAAATATTTTTCGCTTTCGACACGAACTTATGGGATGACCTAATAGCTTGAGATTACAAAAAGAGCTATCGCGTACGATTCCCCCTACCACCAAAGTATCGACAAAAGATACCGCCCAAATACGATGTTGGCGTTGCAATAAAAGTATTATCATTGCTATATATTTTTTAATTAAATTTAGAAATCGAAGCCAACGGATTTATTTATTTCATGCAGTAATAATAAAACGAGCCCTAAGCACGTGCCTATTTTGCCTAATGCTAAACACGGTTCTATTAATTGCGGAATCAATTATTTGTTTAAAAAATTGTTCAGGTGTTGGAAGAAATGGTACGGATCTATTTTTTTATATTTTATTCTTATACCCATAGAACATACTGACAAAGTTTGATCGGAAAAAACTGGGACACCCTGTATATCTTCCTTCTTACAATTTGTTTACAATATTTAACAAAGACGTGATTAATTTCTACAGTATCTCTACAGTATCTTTCCGTAGATATTTTTCATTATAGCAGAAAAGTCGTTAAACGTATAACTCGATGCAATAAAAGGTATATTGGATTTGTATATTAAGTGGGTTAAACGAAATGACATTTTACACTACTAATTTTGTCAAGCTGTTTAAAACTTTGCAGACAATTTCATTGACCGTTTTATTAGAATTTAATAACAGCACTCATTGTACAAGTTCTCCACGATTAGTTACGGCAAGTTCGTTCGAACAATTGTATAATTTTCTCTTGAAAAACAGACATTCACTGATTCGTTACTTTTACTTCTGACCCATTCGTACCGCTATTTTTGCTGTTGTTAAAAAACTTTCTCATTTCTCTTCGTTACGACGGACTGTTTTAATTTCATTCTTATAAGGCAGGCATGAGCAACTTTTCCTAGTTCGGGGACCAAATTATGATTCTGTCTCCGAGTCAAGGGGGCCTGACCAAATTATTAAATCAAATAAATTAATATTAAACGAATTTAAACAAGTTGCTACTTCATATTTCATTTATTTATGGTGCATCGCAAACCTACGTTAAGAGTTTGACTTTATGACACGGACGACCAGGCTTGCTATTTTTGAGGGCTTCTAATTTCAATTCTTTCGAAGCGATGTCGAGGGCCAGAAAGTGTTTATGGACGCAGAAATTCGACGCTTCTGCGTGCCATACGCCTTCTTGGCGCCCGTACGACTGATCTTCCGCAGGGCCTCACCCCCGCCACGACATTATACCACCACTCCATTGACCGAGGAAGAGTTCCTATTTATCCTCATAGGCCACCCTCTCAACACAGTTTTAACATAAAACTACAAGAAAGGCCCAACGCGTCTCAATGTCCATTACCAACTTCATCGTCAGTAATACCATATACTTCCCAAGACATCCGATAAAGAAACCATAGCATCTATATACTCTTCGTTCGAAATAAGAATAACCTCGTTTCGTGCATGGGACATGCCTAAAGCAGGGCTATACATCGTTCAAAATAAGAGTAACCTCGTTTCGCGCATGGGACGTGCCTAAGGCAGGGCTAGAACGTCCAAACCCTCACTTAACCGCCTACGTTTTTCTCCATCTTACCCTCTGCTACGCTCTCTGTCCATGCGCACAACGGACGAAAATCGGTTGGAGAGCGAGGTTATTCTTATTTTGAACGAAGTGTAGGTGCGGATATAAAGGAATCACCCCACCAACACGAAAAAAAAAACACGCCTCAATGTCCAACAAAAGTCCACTAAGATCGGTATTACAAATTCACATTCAAAGTAGTTCACATTTAGATTTCACATTTAATAAATAATTGTACTCACACAGAATTAAGTTGGCGTGTGAGAGATGCAATACACTAACTGCCAATAAAGATGAAGAATCGCGTCGCAACAATTTATAACATAATGCTTTGGTATAAAGCTCTACGTAAATTTTATAGTATAACAAACGACATGACAATTTAATGTGAAGATTGAAGACAAACTTCGCTCAAAATAGATTAGGGCCGGGGGTTGCCCATATGTGTTATAAGGTATGCAAAATGTAGCAACCCAAAAATAATTTCTTTATTTTCTATTTTTCATTTCTTTTATTCCTCTCTCTAGATTTCGTCTGAGAATACCTGCAAGTAATTATAACGAGCATGGGTAATTTATCGAAAATGTTCAAACGTAATGTCTCTTGAAAGAATGAAACGGCGGGAGTTGAATGGCTTAAAAGGATTCGCGAGAAATTACAGGCACCGGTTAGATTCGTCTATGAATTCGCGGATTATACCGAGCACACAGTGTCAAGCGTGCTCGTAAGCAGAACTTCGATGGGATCCAATAATTGGAACACGAAAACATTTTCCGTCGAGTCATCGAATTATCGACGTAGCTGGGGGAACGCACTTTAATTAAATGCGATTAAGTTAAATCTGGCAGCGTAAACATACAGCGCTTGGACTACTATCAGATCATGGGAATTATAGGATTCTAATAAATCAAGAATTGTTACTCTGTTAATTTCAGTATCACCTCCCTTTCTCTTTCTTCTTGGTTGATGCGTTGTTTAAATATATTTCAGACAATTTCGTTAATGATTTATTGGTTCAAAGTAGTAAATCCTAATACTTCGTTAGTATCGTTTGATCACCTTTCTGGTGTTGTTATTATGGTTATTTAAAGTATAAATATGTAAATACGTTCAGGCCTCTACGCGCATTCCTGTTGAATAGTGAGTGACCCTGCGTATTGTATATATTTTGCCCCATTTCGAAAGTTCACTACAATTTAACCCTTGTACGACGAAAGGGTCATTTTGACTCTAGAGCGATAAAGTCAGGCGACTCGGATTACGTTTGGTACAGGAAATACACCTATTTTACATATCAAATGTAAATAAACAAGAAAAATATCAAATATATATAGTTGAAAGTATACGCATTTATACCCAATTCCTTCTTGAAACCCGTGTACAATAGAAATTTTGCTATGGATCAAAATGACCCTGTGTTCGTCTACTGCGTTCGTCTAAAACTATTCTAAAGTTATGGGATGTTATGAGATGATCGTTTCCTCTCCAATAAACTACGAGAATGTATCAATCTTGTACTTTGTGTCTACGGACGAATTTTGTAATAATTAAATGAACCTTATATCAGCCGAGTCAGCCTTGTGAACCTAAGGTTCTCGCCTTTTATTCTAAATCGTCTTGATAAGCGCGCCGTTCACTAATAATCAACGTTCTTTTTTCTGGGTTGTTCTCTGGGCTTCCTTAGCATTTTACCGTATATTAACCCCTTAACCTATAGCAACGTGTTAGACTCATGGCAGAGATTCTGGTCAATATGTGATAAAAATAATTATATTAGAAAGAAAAATTAATTGGAATCCTAACTTTCATTTTAATTTGTAAAACTGAGGGTTAGTAAATATAATTAATCTGTGACAGATTAGCTTTTATTACCTGATACAGTACTAAAACAATAAATGGCTCACGCTTAGATGCGTAGTCAGAAAAAAATCACAGGTTCAGGGGTTAAGAACACGGATTTTTAATTCCCCGATACATGTTACTTCCAATTTTCTAAAGAATGTAAGATCACAGCGACGAAAGCGCAAAATATTTCCACCAAAAAGCAAAACTTCTAATTGCAGAAGTCGACCAATTCGTCAAAAATTCTAAACGAAGTAAGCAGAGTGAAATAAATTAAAATGTAATTTAAATAGAAATGTTGAATACGTGAATTATTTAAAAAAAAAAAACAGTCAATTTTCTAGACATAGTCTGAAAATATGTAGCATTCAGAGAAACGAATTGAAAATGCTCGGTTATCATAAAAGGGCGAACCAATTCCGTTAGACTGCAAACCAATTTTCGGTTTCAGAAATGCAAATGATTTACTTCTGTTCATCGTATGTAATGAGTTTCAGCGAAACGTTACGAATGTAGTTTTAACCACACTCAAGGAGCATTCAAATTGAACTTTCGGTGGAAAATGGATGCAACGAGAAGATCCAGTCTCATAGTACTTTCGGATCACTGACCTAAATTCTCCGAGCCATTCTCGGGAGTATTTATGCGAGTAGAAATTTTCGTTCTTATGATCTATCGTTCCCAATGAATAATTTCATAAAACTATAATTTCGTGGAAAGAACATGCGAAGAATTTTTTAATTCAAAGGCTAATAATTTTTATATATTTGGAATAATGAAACTAGTTCATCGTCGTGAAAATCGTTGAGAATCAATATGGAAATTATTTTTATGAAATATATAATTCTTCGAAGAAACTAAAGTTTCTAAAGTTCCATTTTAAGAAATGACGTTTTATATACACCAAACTAATATAATTCGCTAAATTGATTAAGAAACGTGTTGCAAAATAAAACAATAGGTTAGAAAATTAAATTCTCCAAGTGATTTTCCTATACTACAGATTATTAAATATTCCTGTTATTCCAAATATGAATGAAAAGTTAAGATACATTAAGTTTTCAAATGAGTAAAAGTAATAACCTACACACCATATAACGTAATTATTGATAAAACATTTAGTGAAAGAAACAAAACGAGAAAGAAATTGTAGAAAATGATTTAGCAGCTTTAAATAAAAAGCGAACGATTGAATATTGCAAACGCGAGAAGTATTTGGAAATAGCAAGAATGCTGTTAAATTAAATAAACCAAATGTAGAATATTTATATAGGAAACATTCCGAGAGCTAGAAATACGAATGTTACTGAAGTGCAGAAATCAGAGTTATTTTCTCTTCAACGAATACGATGAATCAACATTTGTTAATGAAGCGGAAAGCGGTTTGTTCGGAACATCCTATGCAAATTGACTCGACAGGAATTGCAGTTGTACGTTTTTCTCAAATAGACGAGCTTACAATAGTCCGCAGAAAAGAAATATACACACTTATTTTCTATAAGGTGCAAAAAATTCAACGAAGTATGCATTCTTAGCACATGCATGTAATTAAAATGTATGTCGATTAAAAACTGCAAAGAAGGAGATATATGATCATAGAAATAAGTATTTAAATTATGCAGTTCAAGATACTTTTAATTTTACTCTGCTGCTTAATCGTTTCGAATTTTGT
>NW_017100342.1:72269-82879 GCF_001263275.1 Habropoda laboriosa | reverse complement strand
CGACCAAAAAAAAAAAAAAAAAAAAAAAAAAAAAAAAAAAGAAAAAAAAAAAAAAAAAACTATTCAGCCTGCAAGAACTCGTAAAAAGCTTTCATAACTTTTGTTTGAACCCAATGAACCTCAAGTTATTATAAGGATTTATTGTATAGCCTTAAAATTCGTAAGGTTACCAACCTTAAGGCTATTCAGAAGAATTTATTGTATAGCCCATAGAATATTAAGTAAAGGATTCATTGTATAACTTATAAGTTATCATAAAGTTAATAATCTGAAGTTATTACAAGGATTTATTGTGTAGCCTTAAGGTTGATAATAACATTAGTCAGGAATTCTTAGGCTGATCGCGTAAAATAATAATTAACATTTTTTTTTATGCAATCATTAATACATATATATTACAGTTTGACATTCAGACATTAAATGTGTTAACAATAATTAAGCTCAAATCTCTACAAATATTTTTCTGGTTTATAAGAGAAGTTTGACAACTCGAAAATTCAAAAAGATTTGAAACTTTGCAGAATTCTTACTTTGCCATGTATTTATGATAGTAAAGCATAATATATGTTGCTCGAAAGACTGTATAAATGTAAAGTACATTTAGTACACTTAAATTTCTTTTTATGTTTCTACAAGTAGATTTTTTAATAGCTACTGTAACTGCCTTAAAGAATTTATATTAAATTAATTATTGTATCAAAATGAGAAAGGAAGTAATTATATCTTATACTGTTTGTAGGTTATAGTAAGCATTATTTAAAAATAATTATGCAGGTACATCGCATATGTGTGATTTACTACGTCCTACTTTTTGGCACAAAAGATCGATTTTGTCCGTTCAAATAAAATTTTCATCCAACTTACATACATGGTTGCAAAGAGTTTTCAAAATTTTATTTGAGTGTCGTTAGAAAATGAAGCATAAAAAAATTAAGAGTGGTAGGGGTAAATTTTGAAGAAAGGAGATTTTTCAAAAATTCCTTATCACCATAATATACAACATAAAAAACCACACAACTTTAACTTTAACTTTTTTTCCATATCTTCTACGATTTTGTAAATATTCACGCTAATATGAAAAGTTACCATTTTTTTTAAAGGATGTTTTCACCCATAGGACCGTTTAATTGCCTAAACGTTAAATGGTATCGTTATTAGCGTCAATTACACTATTTACATTTCTGCAAAGTTTCAAATTTTCCTGAATTTTTGGTTCGCTCAACTTTTTTTGTTAGTTACTCTCAGATCACGACTGGCACAACTAACACAGACACAAAAGTTCCTCGATATTCAACCGGAATATTCATTCAAGCGTATAGAGAGGTAACGTAAATCTGCAAGAGGGACACCATTTATTACCAAGTTCCACGAAAATGGAAAATTACCATTCGTATAGAGAGGTAACGTAAATCTGCAAGAGGGACACCATTTATTACCAAGTTCCACGAAAATGCTCCACGTGAGACAAAAAGTGAAGCAACGTCCGTGAACCTCGGTGCAACTGCATCAGCGGCTAAAAAAGGGTACAGCATGCTTCATTGTTCGTTATTTAAGTACCTTTGCCTCCCACTCGGCCCTTTTGTAAAGGGCAGTAGTTCCGTAAGTCCGCAGCAACAAGACGTAACGTTCGTTGGCCACGTTCGTTGTATACTTTACGAGCTTCCGGCGTTCCTTGCGAAATCAAATTGGTATTCTCGAGATGCAGCAGCCTCTTGCATTCCATCTGCAGCAATATAATCTTACGAGTTCTCTCTCTCTCTCTTTCTCTCTGTTTTTTCGGCTTGTTTGCATTGCCTTTCTTCCAACACGCCATTCTCTTCGTGCCACGAAATCGTCTGTGTGTCGAGCTACAGTCGACCGGCTACTTATGGAACTTCATCTCCCTTGTGAGATTGTCTATCTCGTGTTGTCTGCGCTCACACTCCAGCTCCTTGCATGCGGAACTATACGGTTTATGCGGGGCGAAGATGTAAAACGAGGTTCGAGCAACCGTGTCGTCGTAGCTTAAGAAATCGTCCAGGTGACAGGGGTAGGATAATGTCCCCGCAAAATCGAGTTTCTCGTAGAGGCAGACTTTGCATACCGCTCAATTTAAGGTTATTCTTGGAGCTTAACTTTGACCGCCCTACACAGGATTCGGTTGGATTGTGAAAGCTAGAGTGAATTAACGATGTCGTCTGATCAATTTGGGATAGGTCATGAATTGTGATAGGAAGGGACGAATATAGAGTGATTCGACCGTGGAGAATAGTGAATAATTCTGTTTGTGTTAGATTTGTAAGTGACATTTTATTAGAAAGAAAAGTAACTTTGTCGTTTAAATTAAGATATTATTAGATGCTGGCACTTTCTCATTTGACATATTTAAATAAAAAGGAACATAAACACTTCTCGTTTGTTAACTGAGAAGCGATGTTATTGTTTACCACTTGGTAAATTATTAATCGAGACGTTTTTGAAGCTGATATTAGTAGGTCTACTGGTCACGATTTACTTCTATGTTAATTTTAAAAAATTTCATCAATTTTTTAGCAAATACTAAATATCAATTTTGAAAGCAATGAATATTAATTGTTTTGCACAAGCAAGTATCCGAGTGCAAAGGTTTATTCGGGTTTAGACGGCCAATTTTATGATTGCAGATATAATGGTTATATCTATGAATAATTATTCATATGATAAAGGTTGTTAAGTCTAAAAAGATATCAAAGCATAAAAGTATTCGTTCTATAAGTTTAATCATTATCTCAATCAATATTATAATCAATTTAATAATTATAACAAGTAAAAAATAGAAAGATTCAAAGTGTGGCGATGTGCAAGAATGTGTTAAGAAACCAAGAGCAAGTGAATCCAAAAATGACAGGTAATTTTTTAATTATTAATCGAAAAGCAAGGTACTAGACAACACAAATATTTGTTACCCTTACTTATTTATTTTAATCGTTTCCAAACCTCTTGTAAACCAACTATTCTTACATTAGCAGTTTGTACGATGATTTAAATTTGTTTTGAAAACAAAATTTGTGCCATTATACTTTTAAATTATTTCTGGGTATTATTTAAATAATCTTTTATTCATTAGAATTCATAACTTTCCAAATGCATTGTTTTACAATTAAAAATGTCACTTTTTGCATTTATTAAATTTCTATGAAACTTATATACTGGAAGAGTAATATAAAGATAAATAATTATATATTCTTTTGTAAAATGTTGTGTTATATTTTACATTCAACCAGGTATTAACATAGACGGAACGTTTGTATACTGGTTGCAAATATATCATGTTTATATACTGTATTACATAGACAAAATTAGGAAAGTAAAGGTGGTGAACGATTTTCATTGTGAGCCGCTGTATGTCCCTTATGGTGTACGCGAGTTGGTCGGTTTCCAAGCAGTAATTTTCAAACCACAACTTTCACAGTATAAGCATAGTAACCCCTAAATCGATAAACTCATTACAGAAATATTATATTAGATACAAACACGTTGTAATTAGTTTCATACAATTATTAATACCAATGACATTTTATGTGTTTGTTATACTCTGCAAGGCGAGTACTTTTATTCTAGTTTACACAATTGTTTACTTCGTACTATTAGATTAGTAGAATATTAAGTAACATTTCTTCAGTAACTATAGGATTCTTGAATCTGATTCAGATAGTTAATTTTTTAGAGATCGTCTTGAATAAAGTTTTACAACTTTTATTTTATGGATATTGACTGCATTTAGAATCGAGTTACGTATATTTTCAGGAAAATATCCTTCATATATGTTCCTTCAATTAGCCAACGTATAAATAAAATATGAAAATACGTAATAAATGCAGCTGATTGCATTTTTTCAATGTATACATTTGTACATCGATACAACAAACTCATTAAAGAAACGAATTATGACAGCTGGATATTATAGAAAATGTTGGTGATTCAAAAAAATGTTAAGAAAACCTAAAGTATCCTAACGGGCGTAATTTTTCGCCTAATTGAATTTTTTGTGCATGAAGTGATCAAAGACATTTTAAGGTCATCACCATTTTTTTAAATGTAACTATATATTTTTTTTTAATACACGTAAGTATAGTCCACATCAAAATTAGTTCAACGATCATAGTCATTAAAGGTCAATCAAGGTCACAGGTAAACAAGAAGTCGTTATATCTTCGCAGTGACACCAAAAATCTGGAATAGGGTGCGATTATCCTTTTCTCACAGAAAAAAAAAAAGAGAACCATCCAGATCTTAATACATTTAACAAATTATCAAATGATTTTATTGACATCCTTCGAAAATATGAAACCAAGTTGCTCAATTTTATTACATTTTTTGAAAAATGCAGCAAACATTCCTTTGTTGTGTCCTTGCTGCATTAAAGGTTGCATTTGCACCCAATATTGCTTCTTCATATTTTTCCTATAACAATTAATAATTGAGAATTTTTCTGAAAGAGAGACTTATAGATCCATAAGACCTCTCTTTAGCAAATCCTTTTTAATTAACCGCAATATGATTAGAAATATTCCCTCCAAATTTCTTTTCAATATTTCATCAATAAAGGTCAAAGCAGCACTTTTTGTTGAATCGTGTACAGTTGATCCGTAGGTTAAACTTAAACTACCAATGCAATTTACCGAATACACTATTTTGTCCTATGGGCCCTATTTCAGAAAACTCCGCAATTATTACAATCTCCTTGACATTCATCCTGCTCGACAGTCCCTCTGCGGCACTGACAACTGTCGCCCAGTTAGTCTTCTGGTTCAGTCGCCCTGTTTCAAGTCGTTGACGACTAACAATAAGTCGCCGAGCGACTAGTCGCCAGTGCGTAAAGCCGCCTTTACATTAGGCAACTAAAAGGTTTACACTAGGGCTTCCTCGTCCGACTTCTTATCGTTCAACATGGCTAATGTACTGCGTGAAGAGATTTTACGTATAACGTTACCAATTGTAATAAATTTGCTAAGCGATTTGAAACAAAAAATTTTCGAGAAATGAATGGGAAAAAACGTCGTTGATTAATTAGACAGTGAATACAAAGACGGCATGATCTTGGAGCATCAGCGACTATAATAAAAGAACTTGCTTTGTATTGCTATTTTGAGGATCACTATAACCCCTATGACTTGACGTGCCATATATTCGTTGGTGTAGGCAGGGTTGCTCGGCTGCGGGGATATTTTTAAACGTTAATAACTAAAAACCGAAACCTCAAACGCAATTTTTTTATTCTACATTTTCGTCTTATTTTGGTTTCCTTAAATTATCTTTAAGTAATAGCCAAACACCCTGTATAGATGTTTATACGTTTTTTGGAGTTTACATTTGTAGTAATTGGACCATAAAATCTAGTTCCTACAACTCGTTGCTTTACTTATGCATTCTTTAAGGGTAGATTAAAATTTTTTTATTCCCCTTACGGGTGTTAAAATATCTTTGAGTCACTTCTTTAGTAATTAAATTTCAGTTCTTGATTTAGTTTCCACAATTCTTCTCTCTGTATTCTCGTTGCAAAATCTTTCCATATTCATTTTAGACAACAGTAATTGCTTGCAAAGAATTTCTAGCTGTTCTCCAATTAAGTATTATTAGTTTTCCCTCAAATGTATCATATAAATGCTATTGTATTAAATACTGGGAACATTTGGTGTATTATTACCAATTGATAATATAACTTATTGCTTGGGTATCATTTTTTCAAAATAAAAATATTACAATATGAGCATTAACTTACTATTTGTAGTAACTGTATTTCACAATGTAATTGTCATATTTCACAATGTATATTCACGTGAATATTTTCCAAATTTATCTAATATCAACAATCACTATCGAATACAAAATTTTTCGTCTAAATAGAATTTAAATGTCCTTAATTCTAAACATAATAGTGACGTACTTCGTCCTCCTAAGACCTACTATAATAAATAAATCAATAAATCATAAACAATAAATCGTACACTAACTCATATCAAACATCGTCTAATCGTACTGAACAAACAGGCTATTCTATCGCTGGCCTTCGGTACGACTTTCAAAGTACAAAGTGGCTTTTGTTGCTGTCGAGAAAATTCACCAGGTACTTGTGGACTCGAAAGATTCAGTGGTGCATTGCTGCTCGACTGCACTTACGAGAAGATTATAATGCTAACAGGGGCTGCTTTCATTGGTCTCATCGTTAAAGAAACTTCGTTTTGAATTTTGAACAGCGAGCCCTGTCCTTCACTCATCTGCCACTCTTTTCATCGTTTTATCAGAAATATCTGTAGAATCGTGCTCAAGCACTTGTTTTCAATTCGCGAGCGGATTTCCTTAAAGTATTGTGTTATAAACGTCGGAACATCAACTTTCCTCATTAAAATATTCGTCAAAAAATTAGCACTTTCCTGCAGGACGCATTGGGAACATAGTTCATTGTTCGTTGAGCAATTTCATAACGTTATTAATTACGTTCGAAACAACGATAAGTTGATATAATATTCATTTTGCATAATTTGTTTGAGACAGGGTAAAATAGGGTAGAATAATTAATAGCGTCTTCTAGTACTGAAATGTAGCAATGTTTCTGCGTTGAAGCTTACGCATATACAAGGTGTCTGGTAAACTGTGATAGGTGTAATATTCAACGGAACATTTCTACTAGGTTATCCTATAAGTTCGTGCTGAAAGCGAAAAATATTTTAATGAAAATCCAAGGAAATGCTATTGCGACGACATAATAGTCTTACCAAAAAAAAATTTGTGAAATGAGAAGGCATTTACGTTTTTTTTTTTAAATCAAATTTAAAGGTACTCTGAAAATATCGATCTAAATTATAAAATTCGACATGAACTTATAGGATGACCTAATAAATAAGAAAACGGCTATCAAATATAGAATACAATTTTTCCCGTTAGCTAATTTCGCGAAAAATAATTTAGGATATAGAACTATAATATATTAGGATGAGTCATAAATTTTTAAGTGATGTACGCCAACCAATTTTATTGATTAATTATTTTTCTTAAGTAACGTGGTTTGCACGTTATACATATGTGTAAGGGAAAAATGCCAAATTAAGTAATAGTTTGTTATTTCCCTTGTGATAGATTTAGGCTGCCATATTTTATTTAGAGTATTTGTATTTATGGCTCAGACTCACACTCACAAGAGAAGGTCCTCAAATGTAAATCGATGATTTTTATGAAACTTACGTATTTATTATGCAGTTTTCGATTAAATATTTGACACCTATTTTTTTTTTTTTATATGTTGACGCTCTGGTTTAGGCAGAGAAAATATCCCTCGCAGTTAAGTTTGATGAATTTGTTTTTCCAAAATACCTTAAAGCGTTGCTTTAAAAAAAACATGATCGAAACGTATGAAAAGTGTTTTCCTAAAATAAAAAATTCGCCTAAGCGAACGTTAAAATTCATTTTCTCTGCAATTAAATTTCAGATTTCTAGTTTCCATGTTTATACGGAAACATTCGATATTCTTCTACGATGCAATCGTACGTTAAAATTTCTTCCGCACGAAACCCTTTACGGAAATTTTACATACGAGAGTTAAAACGATCTTATGTTACCGGAATTCTTTACTCCTGTAACCCACTTGGTACAGAAGTTCGCAACTTTTCACTGCGCACTTTGCAAGTCCATTTCTGTTTCGTCAGTATCTTTATCCATCCATCTAAAGTGTGCAAAAGCGAAACGGTCAGACTGATTCTTTGCTAGTACGCTCTACTGTGCGCTGTAAATATTGCATATGCCTTTTACATACTATACGGCGAAATGAACCATAAAAATTGCACAGAGTATTCGTTCTCGGAAGGATCGGTTGGATAACCAAAGGCAGACCGATGAACTTCTGTACGGAAAAAGGGATTGTTAAATGTTTTAAAAATTATTTACTTCTACTCTATGCAACGTTTCTGTTCTTCCACAAAATTGACATTATTATTTTCTTCTATAATTAAATTTTGTATAACGTAGATATAAAAATCCACTTTGTTATACAATGATTGAATTTTAATATCATGGTAGATCATTTCAGGAATGCACGGAACATTCCACTTTAAAACACTCAGAATTGTTGTCATAATCATGAATAAAATTCTAAATACATTCGTGAAGAATTTTTATTCTCAACGTAATATATGCAAAATTACTGTTATTTTGACTAATTATTAGAAAATTAATCGTCACATTCGGTCGCTGACAAATTAAAATTAAATATTTTTGTCAAGGTGGCATAATCAGAATAAGAAATTACCAAAAATTGAGGAAGTAAAATAAGTGAAAATTAAAAATAGTTTCTATTCGTTTATTTTATTAGTTCAAAAAAATCAATGATCGACTTTTAAAGCCATCGTTCTTCATTCTAACCAAAATCACTCTCGTACTATGCAACACACTCCATAGAACGATAAAGGTGAAAATATGTAGCGCATTATTAAACAAACTACTCTATATATTTTGTTCCGGCGGGCATCCCGCTGGTCTCGTTTGAAACACGCTAATTAAACGTTGTAAACAGTGGAGAGAGTTTGCTTGGAAGTTTTTCTCTCTTGCCGGTGGCAAACACTTCATGCCGTTGTTATTCATTACGTGGCTCAGGGAAGGTTAAGCTGCACGTTAACCACTTCTTCTCATCTTTCGAGCTGTTGATCCAACCTCTTCCCGAGCTACTTTCAGTCGGAGGGGGGCCGGCTCTTTCCGCGTTACCACTCAGTGCCATTACTTCTCCTCTAATATCGCGAAATGCGCGCAATCTGGAACGCTACTCGAGCAGCCAAGAAAACCCTCCGATTCTCCGCCGCACGACCAAGTAATCAGGCTCGTGAAGGACCCGTGGATTACCCGTTTTAAACGTGCAAATATCACGCTTCGCCGGCGACCGTCACGTCGTAAATCCACCCCGTAAACCTTATCTTCGAGATTTCTTCGCGCACCAACCGGAGCTGGTGTTACCTAACGTGCTTAAATGACGCTCTTTGTTTTTTTCCTTTATTTTGCTACCTTTGCTACCTTTAGAGAGATTAAGATGTAACAGTGAATGAATGGAGGTACTAGGGCTTCTTTTCTTAACGAAGCAATAGTACAATGCGATGGATAGGTAACGGAGATAGTCGCAAGGGTGAGTAATGTTATTAAAACATAGCAAATGTGTAGTGCGGTTAAGACAGATTTGGAGATTAATTGTTCGTTCAATGTTATAGTGAAATCATCGGTGATTGTATAGGGTGTACCAAAAATTAGTTTCACGTAACACAATCGTTATTACAATAGCTGTTCAGGATTCTGCTGATAAATACGCGGTAGACTCTCTTTTTAATTTGAGAATCAATAGAATATCATCTGTGAAAGTAAATAAATAATCGCCAATTTCTTCTCTTTAATCTGACGAATTTATATTGTTATCACCATTGTATAGGTTGTACCAAAAATTAGTTCCATACTTGAAATGGCTACCATTTTTGTAAGACGCAACACTGTCAATTGGTATTTGACAGTTGTGAAGTAGACACATGGAAAATTTATTATGGAGCTCTGCACAATTCAAGAACGTGTGTTTATCGTAGAAACCTGTATTGCAAATCAGTGTTCGCTAACATTGTGTATAAGAAAATTAAGAAGAAAATTTGATCGAAATCGCGTGCCTGACTATAAAACAATCAAACATTCGACGGAGAATTTCTAGGAATTTGGTACTGTGACAGCTAGAACACATTTTGGCCGTCCTCGAATCGAATGCATGCGGAAAATATTTGAAGCGTGCGTGACAATGTTGAATAAGAACCGAACACCTCTATCCGTCATCGTGCTCAAGAATTGAGTCTTTCGAGCATTGTTTTACGCAACATTTTTACGACATACGTTGCGAAATTTCTCATCACGCGAAGTGGACTAGTAGGATCTGGAAAACATGTGGTTCCAATAGCACATGTGAAAGATATATTTCCACTCCGTTTGAATTCCAAAAATGGTAGCATCGATTGGTCGCTCAGATCGCTAGAACTAACAGACCCAGATTTCTTTCTTTGGAATTTCTTAAAGAGCAAGGTCTACGCTAATAAATCAATCACAGTTCGGTAACTTAAAGAGAATATTCACCAAGATATTAACAAGATTACTGCAAACATCTTCAGAAATGTCACGCAAAATTCACCCTAAAGAGCTCAAATTTATGTTGCGAATAGAAACGGTCAAGAAGTTATTTAAAAATGAAATATGAGACTAATTTTTAGGACACCCTGTGCGTACAATTTCTAATGTTCACACAAAAATGTAAAGGAAAGTATACAGAATTGTGGATTAAATTGTCTATAAAAAAATTATATACAAGGAAATAGGTTTCCTTAACGTTTCTTACTATGTGAATATAGTAATCAGCGGCAACAAACTCCAGTTTATATTCATAGAGACATACTTATGTACGTATATTTTTACACACTACTACTAAAATTTTCAATACATTCTATTTAATGTTTTTTAATTGAACAGATTGTGATTTTCAAACTTCTTAGAAACTTAATAGAAAAATTAGCTTGTAGAATAACAGGATAAATCTAATTTCGGTGGTACATTTCCAGGTGATGCAAGTATATTTTGCTGTAGAGTTC
>NW_017100342.1:67647-72218 GCF_001263275.1 Habropoda laboriosa | reverse complement strand
GAATTAGTTTTTACTTAGATTAGAGCACTGTTTGTCATTTACAATTTGCAAGAAATAATTCTTGACTAATAATCGAAAAATATATAAAAATCTAATATCGCGATCTAAACATGCTCTTGCATTTATATTATAATTCTCGACAAAGTACCATCAATATAAAGCTGTCTCCTTTATTTTCATGGAACGACTTACACTTCGCTGGTTGTAGATATGGTAAATGTGTTCCAACATTTGTATTATTTTATCAATTGATCTCGACGCGATACACTCAATATAAAAGCATCCCCTTATTCCTTGGTCCTTTCTTTACAGAATGTGGTTTTCAGGAATACAGAGCGATGTAAACAACGTTGTAAAATAAATAGAACTTGCAGGTTGCATTCCACGGTCTAGAAATATCGCAAGTGCATCTCCAACTTCAATATATTTTTATACATTTAAATTATATTACTTGAATTACGTAGACGACAATTCTCGTGCATTAAGTCATCCTGAAAGTTCCCGAGGTTTTAAGCCGTTCATTTCGAAAAAAATGTAACTCCGTTAAAATGAAACATTTTTATTCAAAATAATTTTTGTAATGTTTAATACACTTTTACCAAAGTATTAGAGGAGCATTAATTTCGCGTATATAAAAATTCGAATCTCTAAGAGGAAAAAACTGCTGAAAGGCGTTTTCAATATGCTCCTATTTCCTAAATCGTTTTTGTGCAAGGAAATTGTCGAATGTGCGGAAAAAGTGAAAATCGATTGGAGATAAATCAGAGAAATATGGAGGTTGAGCTAGAACTTGAATACTTAGTTGGTACAATTTTTGTACAGTTCTGCTTGCAAGAGGATAGGGCCGTTTCTGTTAAGTACTTTCAATTTTTTATGAACGACATTCAATTCGTTACTGTGTACTCTGCAGTGATAGCGGTATTCGCTCTTAGGAAACTCTAGCGAATTAACCCTCTGCACTCGGAGGTAATTTTGCTGTAGAAAAGGTTGCAAATCAGACCTTTGAAATTTTTTCAAATAACGTAGAAATAAAGTATACTATTTTATTTAAATATTCAACGTATTCTTTATTTCACTGTGGTGAACAAAATTGAGGTACCAAGTGACGATTATTTATTGTCACTTCTCAATCACCACTCGATTGCAAAGGGTTAATTGCGAAATAGACTATTAAACAATGTGCACTATATTTTTTCGGGTGTAAAGTAAGTTTGAATCTGGGAAATTTATTAGCGTTTTCTTTTCTCTTAATGATTAGGATTTTTATATACGTGGAATTAACGCTCTTGTAATACATTGACAAAAATGTATCGCACATTATTTCAATTTCAGATCAGTTATTTTTCTTCAGGACGAACGGTTTGAAACCGTAGAAAATTTCAGGATAACCTAATGCACATTTAGCGATCTATACGTGAGACATTCAAGTTGGTACTTTATGCACCGAGTATATAAGTAAACACACTCGGAACGGAAACCATACGTCCCGGCTACGTATTGCCAGCAGTCGAACAATTCCAATTGGGCCACTGAATTGTCCTACAGATCGTGTGTCTCAGTGAAGTGATCTATTGTTCGCCAAACTCGATGCTCGTTTCGGGTGTCGAACTTTCCACGTTTCCTTTCCCACGCCGCCGTTATAAAGGCATTTTCACCTCCTTTCCGCCCTTTTTCATTCTTCCCCAACAGATCCCTCCTCGACCCCTCCTCTCACTTTCACCCTTACTCCTCCATTTTATTTTCGTGTTTCTCCATCTTTCGCGTGGTTCCTTAGCGGATAACAAGATAGCAACGGACCGTGACGGAAAATATCTTCCGGTGGAGAAAATTGTCCAGAACTCGTCACGAGAAACACAGGCAACGCTCGAGAGCAAAAAGAAAAACGGATAAACGAAGGGGAACAGGCGACAACGGGGGTAAAGGAGGAGACGGCGGGGTATGAGGAAAGAGGGGTGGAGAATTTGTCTCGTTATCTAGCAACAACGTCGGAATGTATGTACCACCAAATATATAATAAAGCGCTCCAGCTCTCTCCCCCTTTCTCTCTTGCTTCTCCGAAAAAAGTATCAGACTCCCCTTTCTACTTGTCTGATCAGCGGAGAAACCACTTGGATATATGATACAATCCAAAGTAAAGTGCACCTCATGGTGCACAAATGAGTTTCTAAGAATTTCGAAGGAGGTTTAATTTAAGGGATGAAGTTAACTTGGAATCGAGGAAACACTAGCGTTCGTGAATATTAGGACACCCGTTGTGTTCGTACAGAAATTATCAGGTTGCAAAATAAAGAAATGACTGATTTTATTATTCCAATATTTTAAAACCTGCTTTCTAATAAATATTTTTGTCTTTGTAGATGCATTATGCATCATTTTAAAGCTTGGCATCTACTCTTTCTTTTATGATTTTAATTTTTTAACATTTTAGAATTTGAATGCATGTTTTTTAGGTTTCTGTGAATCGTGAATTAGCACGATTCTTGCATCCTCTTTCTGTTCGAGTAGAAAAGTGGTTCAAACTTCTTAATTTAACTTCCTGAAACCACAATTTTTGAGACACTTCCAGTAATCTGACAAGATTATCTGCTATTGAACACCAAGTAAGAGTTCAAATAATCTTGTCTAACCGTCACATATATAAAACTGACAAATTAAAGAAACATTTAGTAAAAATACGATTCAATACCATAGACAAGAGGTTTAATCTACAATAAATCTGTTTACTGTTTACATTCAAAAATAAAGCATTCCTGAATAACGCTAATGTTTGATTTACGTGTTCATAAAGAACCTCGTTATATTAAGAATGATTTTTTCAACAAGTTATTAAACAAAAATACCTAAATTTGTCTAAACGTTACATACAATGCCGAATAGAAAAAATTACACAGTGCCATTTAGAAAAGTGAAGATGACCTCGATTTTTTATTGAAAAAAAATATCTTTGGTATTTTTAAGATCGAGCAGTGATTAATTTTTGTTTATAACATTTTTGTTATCAAACTGCCAAAAGTGTCTCAAAAATCGTGGCAACTGGTATGTCGAACACTCAGTACGTATGTTTATTAAGGTTTCTTACAATATTTTATAAAAAGTTTCCGAAATTCTCCACATATGTAGCTGTGATAATAAAATAAAAATTCGGGCTCGTCTCTGAGACGAGTGTTCTGTAGTTAAAGGGTTAAATTATCACATATCAGCAAAAATATACGTACTCGTTATATTACGAGATTCCATGCGGAATAATTTTGCAATAACTATTTAGTGAGTGTTCTAATATTTATGAACGGAAGTGTAGTTAATATAAAAAGTATTTTTAAATATACATTTTATAATTAGATTTGAAGGAATAATTATAAGAGAAGAGATTTGAGAACAGAGAATAGGTTTGAAGAAGTAATTATAATGCGACGGCGTGAATAGAAAATCAATCATAAAATTTCAACTTTAAGACGTTTTCAGTTATATTAAGAAGTTAGCTATCTGACTTCTCAGAAAATTCTGCTTTTCCAAGATATTTGTTCTTACTGTTTCAATTTTCCATCAATCCAGCAAAGTCCATTCAAAGCAATCGACATCAAAAGCGGAGCAGATTTATATGTCAATACGTGTCTATTGGAGTACGTATAGTAATAAATATATTGAAAATAATTTGGAAAATGTGGATACAATTCTAAGAAAGAAACATTTTTACTTGATATTTTTATTTATGTTTTTAGTGAACATATTTTTATTATAATATGGCCTATCTCATAGGAGAGCAAAAAATATGCCTTAAAATAAACTGATAGAAAGATTAAAAATTTCGCGCGATTATTTGCAAGCAATATATACACAAAATTTCCATTATTTAATTATTTAATCCATTACTTATTATTTAATTTAATTTTTAATCATATGCTTGTTTTTTCCTTTACAACATTTGGAAAAAAGTTGTTTAATTCGTTACACAGAAAATAATAATGTTACTAAAATAATCGGCGTATTTTAATCAATAATGACATATCGTTAAGCAAAAAAGATTTACATTTGACTATTTAAATATTATCACATTTCAAAATAATTATTTCTGTAAAACATATAATCCCGTCACTTGCAATTTATGTAACAAAAATTTATTGGAAGCGATTCAATTTCGATGACATTTCAAATGTTACACACGTTTTAATTAATATTTGCTTTTCTGCATTGATTGACGAAATTCGACGGCAGGATATGAAAATCTCTCTAAATTTGTTTCCACGTTTCTAATACGGAAATCACTTGCAATATTTCACAGACCACGAGAGTGTTCTCGTCCTGCAATGACGAGATTCACAACAGCGATGATGTTCGATTCGACGATACACCTAATCCTAGCATTGAGCTACTAATAAGAGTACGCTCATAAGTGTCCGTGAATTTGCCAAAGCGTGGTTCGCGTCAATATGCATAAATTTTGGAATTGCTTGGACTTCAAACATTCCGCAAAATTAGTTGCTTTTGTAAGAGTATCCACTTGCAAATAATCGTCAGACATGAAAGAAACGCATATACTCAAAGAAATGATCGTGCAATTTTCTTTTGCATAA
>NW_017100342.1:50318-67404 GCF_001263275.1 Habropoda laboriosa | reverse complement strand
GCGGTTCAATACTAATTTCCTAATAGTAGTATTAATATAACTGTAATACGTGTAATTTCTTTTTTTAAAGCACTCATACATTGAGATATATATTGAAATTATTGAATTCCATTTCTACCTTCCGCTTTTCCTACGTCTACTCTCTCTTTTTCATCAACTTGTTTTGTCTCTTACACGCCGTTTCTAATTATTGGACCAGCATTTATGGAACATTTGCGTCTCATCTTCGTACGTAATTATGTAGAGGATGGCGCACGGTATCGTGTACCCTAAACAAAATTGATACAGTACTATGTACTAAATACAATGGCGATGGTAGAACACGTATGTATATACGCGCCCGTGTCGAAATCAGTAAAACTTTTTGACATTTCCATAAAGGGATCTATTCTAGCAGCTAATAGTTGTTGGAAAAAGCTTATTTAGACGTACAAACGTAGATGTCGTGAGTAACCTGTTGGCATACTCAATAGGCCGTGAATGAAAGGTAAGATACTCTGAATTATTCACGAAGTCAGGGTAAGCTTGAAAGTGCTAATTAATCGACAGCGCGTTGTCACGTAAGGTTTCTCCTTAAGCGGGAAATTAAACGTCAAAACAGACATCACGCGTGTATACGTACACAGACAAGCAATCAACTGATGGGTTAAGCTCTCTCTTTGACTTGCGTTAATAAAACCCTTAGTTGGACGGGTGTACAACCTTTGTTAATTAACTGTTTGACATTTGCAATGAGTATTTAATGAAAATTGATGTTGCTTATTCGAGACAATTAAATAAGGATATGGAAGGCGACGTAGGACGTATAGTACAATCTGACGGCGGAGTTGATTCTACTTGTAAGAATCAATCGGAAATAAAGAATGAAATTGTTTGATAAGAAGTTTAGTTTTCGGGAAAATCGAATTTAAAAATTACCTACGAACTGTTGCTTCTGCTCACACTTTGAAAAGGTAAATAAACTACAAAAAATTCATAACGACAGACGCACATATCACATCAAGAAAATTCATGAAAACAGCTAAATTTTGCAGCGATCACAGAGGAATGGTCCCTTAACGGTAGGAGAAAGTCTCTTGTGTCTATAATCTTTCTTTCCTTTCCTTGAAAAATTACTGACTACATTCTGAGGTCTGTCAAAATTCTTGCAATTTCCTGCTGCGTTATTCTATCATCTTATAGATCTAGAATTTGCTGCTGCTCCATTTTAGAAGTTCTCAACCTCGTGGTATTGTTTATAATTTATGTAACGAAAGCAGCTGTGATCTTTCCTCTTCTACACGAAGGCACAACTGCCATTCTAAAGCATGACAACTAAACACACTGAACCTGTATTTATTCGCATCTCTATTGAATGGTTTTATGATAGATATTTAGTTCAGTATGTTCTTTAGATATGAAGGGTTTGGTGATTTCTGTGATCGAGACTGGGCAAGTGTAATTTAAAATAAAATATATTTAATATGCAATAAAACTGTACAGTCGAATTTAATATAATTCCACGCAAGTATATGCTATTATTTCTTAAAGCCAAACTGACTCTCATTAACTATGCTGCGACTGTCTGTCTGTACTCTGTTCTCCACTTTGACCTACGACACGGACTTTTCCACTCTAACCCCGCACATATGTAAGTACTTATATATATATATATCCTTCCTTCTCCCTATCTCTCTTTCTCCCTCTCCCTATCTCTCATTCTCTCCCACTCCTCTCTCTCTCTCTCTCTCTCTTACTATTTTCCTCTCATTCTATGCTGACGTTCCTTGGAGACATTCAGTCACGTCCACTCAAATCCTTGAGCGACCACGCACCCTTCTTTCACAAGATATTCTCAAGTACTCGGTTCCAAACACTCTTCTTTCGCACCTGTATCACTCTAGCTCAAGTATTCTTCGTTCACACAACTCTCGTTAATTAAACACGCACGGAAATTCGATCACTCCTACAGATATGCGGAATTCCAAAATCGCGTTTACTCAGGTCACAGGATCTTCTAAAAGCTATGAAAAATATTCAACTTTTCTAACCCACTTTACAAACATTTATAAACGTAAACGCTTAAGATATAAATTTATTCATCTATAACAGGTAGACACATTTTTTCTTTTTTTGTAAAATTGAAAGCACCTAACCTCTCGCAACTTGTTATTTCCCAAACATTATGGAATACATTTTCACAAACAGTGTTATAAATTAACAGTACTGTCTGCATTATTCAATTATTCGTTAATATCACTGCAAACTACACTCGTATCAATGATTGGAAATTTGTAATATTATAGACAATGCTTCGTTTACTGAAATGCATCACAGTCTGTATATCGTGAAAATGCGATCCATCTGTCTATGACGACCGCCTGTATGATCATACAACGAATCAGATTAGCTCTGCACCATTGCGGAGAATTTGTAGATTGCACTTCTTGATACGGCCCTGAAACGTATTAACTCGTATTATCATTTGCATTCACGTGTTCATGAACATTTTTGATAATTATCCCTTTGTTAATCGTCGAAAATAGCACCTCGTTAAGAACAGCCTGTTGGTACGCGAGAGATAATGCTTTGTGTAACAATTATTCGGATGCGTTCGTTGTACGTTCAGATTAAAGAAATAACGTTCTTTAATTTATTATCAAGCTTATTTTAACAAACATTTCTTAATTGGGTATATCGGTATTGCGTTATATATTAAAGAAGGAAGAATCTCAATTTATGTAAATTAATTTACTTTCATCGATACACTAGAATATACTGCAATTAATATTTTAGAGCACCATTATTAACTAGAATAAAAATATTTTCCTCTGGTAATTACGGTTATCTTTAAGATCTGCGGTGCATGAACTGTGTTCCCAATGTATTTACATTCTGTAGATACATTAAGTGTATAAATTACAAAAAGTAGTACAGAAACTACTGAATCTATTATAAGATATTTACACTATGATATTACTAATAAACGGTTTAACGATTACTGCAAATTCATCAGTACTAAATATCACTTTTAGGACCATGTATTTAGGCTTACGCTGCAGTCGACACAGGCCAGTACCGTTTTTGAGGAAGTTAATTTGCCATGGATTGTAGGACATGAGTCTAGCTAAAAGATAACACCAACTTTCTCTGGAAATACTGCCTAGCCAGATCACCATCAACGGTAATTAACTTATCATATGCCCACACGTCGTGAAAAGAGGAACCTAGAATTTATGGGCTGATTTCCCGAACAAAGGATCTTTTTGTGACGTCCTGTAGATCTTTATTACTGTTGTATTCCGCAGAGTTTGTTTCCTAACGTTCGACTTATATTCAATACCTTCACGATAGGTGAGCTAACGGAACTTAGGCGGAAAAGCTAGGTAACGTCGTACAATCGATTATTTATTCAAAGTCCTGTGATGTTCGTTATGTGAAGACTGCTCGACAAACTTTACCTTTTCGGGGGGCAACGGTGCGTTGGATATAAAGTTCGGTAGGTAGAAGAGTAAGGATTCTTTTTTGGGGGGGGGTTCAGGGGTCAGTAAAGGATGAGGCAATGAGGTCGAGGTTCGAAGAGGGGTAATGGCAAAGGATGATGTGGAATGTTTGCTGCTTAAGAAGAGAAAAACCGGATGACTAAAACCAATAGACGTGATAAGTGTGGTATATAACATTACAAGTATTGTGTGCGGTGATTGGGCTCGATCATACGATCGACCGTGGTGTACCTCGAGCTTCTGTTCTATACCGGCTTCGCGAAAAGATGTTATCACTCTACTTTCTAGCTACCTTTGCCAGGGGAACGCGTGCGTCGGTGTAGTGCACGCGACTTGGAAAAACCCTGTCATCACCTCCAAAGTTCACTGGAGAAGTTGGATCCACCCTTTCGGGACGCAGCTCACTTAGCCGGCCCTCCAGGCTGTGTAACAACCTGGAGCGTCGTTACCAGCGAAGGCCACGAGAAGGCGGAGCTGCGAGCATCCATGCTCGATCCCAGCACGATGGCCTTTTCGGCCGATTCTAGCCTACGCCACAACGATCCCAGATTCTTGTAGTCGTAGGCCCTCGTACGCAGAAGTCTTGTTTTCCATTTATGTGTTCGTGTTTTTTCATCTTCTTCCCTTTTCGTTGATGATCTAGGTCTTGGTTACAAGACCAAGTGAATTGACTCAAAAACAAGGTCATATCGGACATATGTTTATATTTAATGTTTAAAATTCTTACTTTAGTAAGCTGAATTCGTCCCTGTCATATTTCTCGCATACAATAGGAAACCCTGTATAATGAATGTAGGAGGTTAATGACCGGAACGGGCCGATCATACGGTCAAGCTTGCTTTTATTAAAAACCCTGCGATATGTATAGGCGAAACGGAGGCAATGAACTCGGAAAGCCGTGGCCTTCCGACGTTCGTTGTTATCAAACAAGAGCGAATGTGTTTATGCGAATGCAAGGGATGCGAGTTGCCAAGAGAGTGCGTAAGAGTGAAAGAGAGCAAGCGCGGGTCGCGAAGCCCTTATAAATATGGAAAACAATAGCGAGGATCATTGATTTTTCCTGTGAAGCGATAAAGCGTTATCAGTTCTGTTTATCCTAATTATATTTTACTAATTTCTAATTGCATTTTGCATTCCGTTTCCTACATAAATAAATTTTGTTTTGTTTGCAAATCCTTGATTTGCTATGTATGCAATTCCACGAGCTCTAGAAATTAGCAATCACTACTTCCAAATATAAGTACCTTGATTTTTAACACTTCGACGGAGACGTTCCACTATAAGCGTATAACGTTTGCTTCTTTGGTACTTGAAACTGGGTATTATATGTATATACTTTTTTGTTTCGTATTCTATTCGTATTACTGACTATTATTATCCGTATCATGACTTGTAGAAATAAGGAAAAACATAATACGCTATCCGAGTGTTAAACATATATTATAATATACAATACCAATGGATACACAAAATATTTCACATGGCGAATGAAAGAATACAACAAAGTTCTGTTCTGTGACGCGGAGTTTGCTTCTTAAAACAAGAGCAATTATAAATCAGTATTACTACGCACAAAGTCCGCGATTCCTTTGTTTGTGATGTTAAACAGACAAATGTCCGGATAAAAGAAGCTAGTGGACTAAGGGACAAAGCGGTTTGTCAGTGAATAAAATCGTTTTTATCAGTGCGACGACGAGTGCACGGGCTCGCCTCTATGTATGGGTCATTATGTGCGTGCGTGGACACATGATACGCGCGTTAATCGCGATGAACTGCGGTGTCTGCTTTTCCGAACGCACCGGGCCACAGAGAGACACCACACACGCATTGGGGTAATCCGCAAACGCTACGTTCACGTGGTCATAGTTACGCTTTAATCGTTTATTTGGCGTACTGGTATGCAAACGTCGAGGCTTTTGTGTAGCGAAAATAAATGGGATACGATTTATTTATGAATCCAATTTGTTCTACGACTCGTGAGAAAGAAGTTTCCTCTCTGCGGCCATAGCTTTCAATATTTTTCAACGAGCGAAACTCGAGCTGATTGGATAGTCGCGCGTGCTGATTCTCGCACACGCTTGTATGCAGCCAAAATCACCCAGCGGGTGTTCTCCGTCCGATGTAACGTTTAACATCGACAAACCGCCCCGCTGATAATCCTTTGTGCGTCTGTTTGCTCCTACGATTCAACTACGAAAGGGGTGGCCGATTAAAAACCGACCGGAGGAAAATGCTTTTCCAAACTTACCGTAGTTTCAAACGATCAACGGCCAATTTTATAATGACCCTTTGAGCGCAACGAAACTTTGACGATTTTTCACTTTTTTTATCAAGTTAGTCCAATTAATTTTTTGTTTGTTATACTCGACGTGGAAATAAAGCGGCCTGTGTGTTTTACAACGATCCTATTAAAAGTATAAAAATGTTATTCATTTTATAATATACTAGAGGATATATTTTCACTTCGTTGATGTAGGAAGTATTTTTTAAAATATTTATCGTTCAATAATGTATACATGATGCGACCGAAAGTGTGGTACAAGCGGGCGGAAAGTGGTTCCTTATGCAAAAATAAATAAGAAATGTAGAATAATATTTTTTCGTGCGAGGCTTTGTTTCTGAGAAAATCGGTTTTAAAGATCCGTTTACACGAGAGCACCAGTTTCAATAATTCTTTAATTGATATAATAAAATATTGTTGATAAAATTTTGTCTTTGTGCTTTCTTGGAACTAGTAAAGGATATTTGCATTGCGTGTAAGAAATCACTAGTGTTCTTAACTATGTCGTTTTATTTATATAAGTTATTCCAGGTCTGCTTTCAATCAGGCGATTTCTAAATTACTAATTGCGTCCTTTATCCGCGCTTTTGGCGCGTTTTTCTAGAAACGGAAGTGCAATTTGCGCAGGAGACGCTTACTGAAATTGGTCATGGTCTTGAAGTAACTAAATGAAAAGGATGATTCGATATTGACATTTAAATTATTTAGATTCAGAAAAATATAAAGTTCTTAAAACCGAAAATACATAAACCTGAATAAAAGTTACAGAAATTTCTAAAATTAAAAGAACATTTTGAATAATAACCGATAAAATTAAAAATATAAAAATTGGGTTAGATATAAATCACCCTAATAAAGTTAATAACAAATGCCCAGCAATTAAATTAGCAGCTAACGAATAGATAAAGTTTAAATACTCCAGTCTTTTTAATGAATTTTGTAGTTATTATTTTGTTCTTCGTTTCAATACATAATATTATAGGAACACCCTGTATATATTATACTATGTCTTTGAAATGCATCAATTATTGCATATTTATTTAACCCTTTAAAATGTTGTGTCTGAAAATTACAAATGAATTTAGCAAAAGAAATATAACAGTAATGCAAAATATCAGCATATATTGAACTATATATTTCATGTGGACTTTAATTAACAATTAAACATTCTTATTAACTTATACTTGGATTGGCGTTCAATTTTGAAAAAAACGTTACTGTACAAAAGAATACTGTGACACGCAATACAGTCAACAGAACCAAATCGATAACATCAAAAGAAGGAAAGTATACATTTTTCACGTATTTTTCTCCGAAACCGCGTTATAAAATGTTTACTTTCATTTTAATACTTCGACAGAGCGAGAACAGGTAAAATGCTCTTTGCGCCACATAACGAATTTAAGTTTATGAATATTCAAGCTAGATATGATATTGCAAGTGCCGGGAGAACAAAGTTCTGATTAAAGCTTGAAACACTTTTGTTTGTGGTAGCATTATTCAGCGAAAAATTTTCTACCAATTTTGAAATAGTTATGTGGTGGTTTTGAAATACGCTACGAAAGTTAAAATTCAAACAAAAAGATCATAGCTACTACAAGAAATTAAACCTCTGTAGAACTGAGGGAATTTTTCAAAGTCCTCCAGAAAAAGAAAGTAGGAATCCGAAACTCTGATCTTCACGTCTATATATGTATAGCGCGTCCAAACACAGCCAATGCCATCTTCTGATTTTTCTCTATTTTCTTACGGTTTTTCTATTGTTCTTTTAAAGACTACCATACCACGAACGGGACAATGTAGAATTTTGTACGATTATTTACCAATTTTCGTAAATTAACTATAAAAATTTTCAGTAACTGTAACAGATAATGCGTTGAAAATATATTTTGCATTCTTTGAATTGTTCATAAAATGGTAAAAACCAGCTTCTTTCTGTTACTTCAGTAACCTTCTTGTGGGAATATCCAGTCCGCTGATAGCATCAAACTTGTAAGTTGCATATTTTATCTGTGATAAGTGGTTCGTCCCTGTATTTTACCGCAATAGAGTTTAGCTCCACTGAAAATGTATTTCCTTTTACCGTGGTTGTCGTAAGTATGAGACGGCAAGCAAGAGGATATCGTTTTGTATTTGAAACTTTTTCAAAAATAGAGAGTCCTTTTGTTAGACTTAATATTACAAATAATTAAAAATGTTGACTTATTTAACCGTTTTCATGAGAAAAACGTATCAATTTCTTAATAATAATATTTGTGGACAGAAAATTAAATTAAATAAATTAAAAAATATGACCGTCCGGGGCTACCCGTCATTTCTTAAATCCTTAAAAATAAGGGCTAAAATTCATTGATTTTTTTCTTAAAATTATCTAATTAATATGTTCAATTTTTAGAATTATAGTAAAAGAAGAAGGTCCAAAGTTTATTTTTTCAAAATTTAGTTTGATTAATATTTTTTGTTTATATATTTTTTTACTATTTCATTTAAATGGTCAAGGCTACCCATTGTTTCCCTAAGTTTAAAATTAACTCCGTGTTCAACGTTAAAACTCGGTAAAATATTGGGTTGTTCTACTGATGAGTTTAAGGTGTCTAATTGGAGTATTAAGGTGACAACATGATATTACATAATATTTATGAACGGCAGTGTACAGCCATTGTATATCTTTATTGTCCTTTCAATTTTCTAACCTGAACAGTACCGAAAAATTAAAAAAAATATCAAATATCTACAATAATATATAACGAAAAAACAATGTATTCTAACAAATCTCTAATAAGTCACTTTCCAACTAATAATTTATTAACTACTCCATTTATTCATATTCGAGCAAACTATCTAGCGATATCGGTCATACAACCTTGCAATTTGTACTATTTTCACCGTTTCGTGGATCGTTATCTTCCTCAGAGACTAAGTTCTTTCGGGCTCTCTTATTCGAGAAAAATTAAACACTGTCCGGTATGCTTGTCGTGTGCACCGGTTACAATATCGTTCGAAGTCAGTAACGAATTTATTTATGTACGTATATGCCACGACCAGTGCTGGCGCGAAAATCTCCCACAGTCGTTCGATTTACGCATCGAAATTAAGTCACGCTCGGATTGCGGTGATCGTCCAGTGAACGGTTCTTTTTTAACTCTGGTTTCAATCCTGCCGAACCGGCACGAAACGTCAGTGTGATCGGTAGGAAGGACGTTTCACGAAGCTGCCGCCTCGGTAACACCGGAGAGGGGTAAATTCCGGCGAGTGCAGAAGCGATGGAAGCACAGGACAGGATAAACGAGGCAGATTCAGATTGATGCAGGATGCAAGAAGTTGCTTTCGAATGAACAAACCGCCCCGTAGACAAAAGAAATAATGGCCGAAGAAAAATTTCGTTGTTAACGAATATAAATTGTACCCGAATTGCACGGTTCCGAGCTTGTCGCGAATTTCTGTTCGAGGATACATAAGTTTTAAATACATCCTTCTCCTTGATGAAATATCAATGGAATTTTCATTGTTATAGAAAATTCCAGATAATTAAACGTCCAGAAAGTTTTACAAGTGCTATGCATATAGAATGTAGCATTAAATTCTGGAAGAAGAATTTGTGAAGAATGTGTTAATTGTATACTGGAAGTTCCAAAGTGAAGCAGTACATGCTATATTAATTTTTTATTTTCATCTGTGTAATACAGTGACAGAAAAGATTATTTAATATTGGATCCTCTTGTAGACTTTCTTACTACATAGGTAAACAATTCATTATACAGATAAAGCGTTACAAGCTGTTTCCTCCGAAGCTATTGCAGATATCAACTTGAAATTTTCGGGTGTTAAGTGGTACAGAGGGGCTAACATTTTAGAGTGTAGAATATTGTAGGGGTGAGTTTCTTAAAGGGAGAAAGGGTGCTACACCCATTTTTTTTTTTTAAATAGAATTACATATTAATTTTTCTATATTCGAAAATATGTTATCAAACATAATAACTTTTATCTAGGGCATTTTTTTTCATTCTGCACTGTTAAGGAGTTATAGCGGAAAATACATTATGCAAGGAGAGCTTCGTGTAGGTGTCGAAAGATATCGATAGAAATGTATTCTACTTTAAAAATTATTTTATTAAGTAGCTTAAATTGTTTTTTGGACTTCGTAACTTTTAATACTGAATGAATAAACTTTGACTTTTTTTTTTATGGGGCTACATGCCTATGGGGCTGCAGCACTTTATAAGAAATATCGTAGATTAAATATTTAAATATTAAACCTGCCTGCTCGCAGAAATCCATGAGAGAGTATCAAAGTCTACCTTTTTTGAATGAAGTGAATTAACTGTTTTCTGCAGTTGATGAGCCTGTCCGGGTAATTAACATCCGGGTAATTAACACCAAAAAATCTACATGAGAATTCGCACATACATATCACGAATGTTTATGGAAAATTCACACTGATCTACGGTTCTTTCGTCCTCGACGACGGATCGCTTCGACAAAAGAAAATCGATAGCACACTCTCGTATGCCAAAAATAAAATTGAAAAATTCAAGGTCACCTTGATATCTCAAACAATTAAAGACAAAGAAATCAGAATGCATTCACTCAACAAACTCTATTGCATACAATGTATTTCCTATATAACATTTTTTTATCAAAGCAGTAAGTAACGAGTTATTTCAAATAGCATTTCCTAATGACTCACTCGATATATACACTACCGCCCAAAAGTTTGGCAAAAGTTTATCTCAATTCTACATTTATCAATTTATCTCATATCAATTAATTTGAACGATAAAAAATTCTCAAAGTCTCTGACTTTTTGCTAGAAATTTTTGTGTAAATTGCAATGCTCAGTGATTCCAAACTTTTGGCCGGTAGTGTACATACATACACTCCTGTCCACAAGTCACTTTGTTACTTTCGAATATAATATTTATTGAGATTGGTGCTCAGTAAGATTTTACAAACACATGATAATTTAGTTTTCGTTTCACTGTAAACAATCATCAAGTGTTAGTTCCATTTTCTGAATATAATATAAATTTACTCTTAATCTAATTGTTCTATAAGTACTCGGAGATTTATCGATGAAAATATACCTTCATTACAAATTCTATATAAATAAATATAATCTATGATCAAAACATGCGATCCTTTTTATAATAAAATATTATTTCATTGAAAGTATTCACTTTTTTTTTAACCCTTACGTCAATAACCACAATTGTTGTCTATTTTATCATCCAATTTTAGTAGTTTTCTGATAACAAAATTTTAAACTTGAGGCAAACACGGATAGGAAATGTGCTAAATATAATAACAACGATCTGGCCGGATATTTAAATCTTTTACCTGGAAGATAAAATATTTTAAGTGAGAATTATGCAAAAGGGTATCCGGGTACCTTTAACATAAGCGTTAAATAACCAATACATTTCTCACAGTAGAAACAAACTTGTTTTAATTCAACAGAAAAATCTTCTGCGCTTCGAACAAATTGCGTTATCGTATATTGTCAAACTTATTAATCTTTGAAGGGATATACAGTTATACTAGAGATACATTCACGATATGTTGGGATGGTAAAGATGATTGCTGTTACTAAACGGAATAACCATTCTATATTTAGACTGTTGGGTTGATAGGAGCAATTCCTCGGAGCTCGACTGAATAACCTAGGGCAGTGTTAATTAGATTTGCAATAAGAGTTAAACAGCTCTGTATCTTCAAATATTAACATTATAAATGAACGGAGTAACAGCATTGCATATTTCTTCGTTATACATTTCGAGACCGTAGTTCGCTACCTGGTGTTTATCTGTTTTAATCTCTTGCGTCACTTTAATATTCGTGCTATAGATAAATCTGGAAATGTGAAATTCAAATAAAAAAAAAATAAATCCTTATTTTTCACTGTTTACTCGTGCTATTTCAATCCGTATACAAGCTAAATTGATATTATGGAATTATAAAAGCTAAGGAAATTGATCGATTTTCGACAGAAACAATTTTGTTAGATATCGGGTGAAATGAAACTGTTATTTTATTTTATATTCATGTTATATGAAAAAGAACTTACTTATTATAAAAACATTATTACCTCTATATTGAAGCGTACAAACAATTTATAATTAAGGTTCAATCACGTATGAAAAAAAAGTAATTGAAAACTTCAATGTTTTAGTGCATATTATATTATACAAGTATTTATCATTTTCAGAAAAACTGTTTTTTAGTTGATTGAAATTTTACTTGATAATTTTATGAAAAACCGTAAGCATTCTGTATAGACACTAATGTGTATTAAATCTTGTGCTTCTTAATGTATTCACTAATCCCACAATCACATGTTTCATACAGTTTTACCACTATACTGAATATTCTAGGGCATTGTTAATTAGATTTTCAATAAGAGTTAAATAGCTCTGCATCTTCAAATATTAACCCTTTGCACTGGAAAGTTCTCTTGCTGTATGAAAGATTGCAAATCGGATCTTCTTTGAAATTTTTTAAACCTAACATAGAAATAAACTATATTTATAATTTGATTCTTCCAAATTATGTATTTCACTACTTAAACTTCTAATATATGGTGAACAATTTATGGAGACCCATAGATCTGCTGTATCAGGAAAATATAAACTCTAAGGGAGTCTTGATTAATTATTTACCAAGTGATAATTATTCGATGTCACTTCTTCTATTATTTAATGTCACTTGATTGCAAAGGGCTAATATTAAAAATGAACGAAAATACAGTGATGACATTTTCCGTCACTTTTCACTCATAATAAGGTTAGTTTTGTTAAAACAACAACACTATTAGTAAAACCAACAATTCTTAAACACTCCATAATTTCTGACCACTAAAACCTCTACCTACTTCCATATCCCCGAGATAATCTCTTAATTTGTTAGCAAATAATCAAAACCAAAACTTGTTACCTAAAATTCAAATAAAACATCCGAACCGCGAGCAAACATTACGAGCTGTCATTAACAATCCAACGACTGGCAGCAGGCAGAGGTAACAACAGGATACCAAACACGTAAACGAAGCTCACGTTAATCTCGAGCACGCTTCCTTCACACGTTGGCTTTCATCGTCTCCACGGTGTGCCGTGTGTGTATGTATCTAATTCGATCACGTCGAGTTAGCAGGTGTTAGGTGGTCAGATCGGAGCACAGCGAGTGCGTTACGGTGAAAACTGTGAGGTCAGAGGGCAAGCGTGCAAACTGGAACGAGCGTATGGACATCTCCTGAGCACGGTGAGGAAAACGAATGCGGGGGTTGGCTAGATCAGAGGGCGGACAGGGATAGCGTACAAGTGGGAGGGCATCGATAGACTGACCGGGTGGCTTTGACCCGCCAATTCAGCATCACCCATACGGGCACTCAACCGCAAATCGAGTTCCGGCCGTAGGGCGGAATAAAATCGACCTCATCCCCCGAGTAACCCTTCGCCTGACCCCACCTCTGCCCCCTTTTCCGCTAACCACGCTAGCTTCAGGCCGATTCGCATGTAGGCGAATCCAGTAAGACATTACTCGCGAGGGACGCGTTTATTCGCCACGAGGGGTGGGAACGAGAGGAGGAAAGGTGAACGGAGGAGAAAGTCAGCGTGCCTTTAATGGACACGGTCGAATGGAAAGGTCTAAGGCGTAAAATATCCAGTTGCCGCATATATGTATGTACGTATGTGTACATAAATGTGCACCTGTACGATTTCACCATTGACGAATCTCCAAGAGAATTAGTTTGGATTGATTTGTTAAATTTTCCAACGCTCTTCTGAGTTTATTCTACTTGGACGATGTAGAATTAACAAGCCGTTTGATATGTAATATACGTAGAATAATGTTTTTGTTGTTTTACACATGCTAATATACAGGGTGGTAAAACAGGCCACCTAAATATCTTCTCTTTTAGGTTTCCTTTAGGTCTCTTTTAAATGGTTTCAAAAGATGAATAAGATGGGAGACAAATTTTTTCTTTTTTTTTTTCTTTCAAGGTCACCCATATTTTTCTGCATGAATGGGTATACTGCGTGTTGTAGCAGACATTGATGTGCATTTAAATGTGTTTAATATTACGACTTTAAAGCGATCTTGGACTCTAAAATTTTAAATCAAGTGTGAAACATCCTTTCATTTTTTGCCATTTCTTCCATCTTATTCACCCGATGAAACCGTTTAAATTACGTTCAAAAATTTTCTCGTACTACCATTAGCTAGAGGGGATAATTAGGTGGCCTGTTTTACGTGATCCACCCTGCATATTTAGTTCTTTACATATATCTTTTTAAATGGAATTTCTTTATCTATATAAAGAGAAAAGTATTCTCTTTCTGATGTATTAACACGTCAAAAATCTTCTATTTCCCCTCGCAGTTTTAGAGAATCCTTGGAACTGATCAGTATTAGCAAGAATTGCAAATCTCGTAGAAGAACATCCTTAATGTAATAATTTTTATTATACTATTTAAACAAATGAACTTTCTCAAATCTATTTATGCAATCAAATCTGTCATTCAAAAATACAGAATTCGTCAATTTACATCGTTCCTCTATCTCTAATACTTTTCGAGATATTAGACCACTATGCTTACTACCCTGCCTTTTGAGGATGATTTTCGCACTATCACTGTAAACGACTGCCGATATAAAAAAATATTTGTGGAATACTTTTTCGAGAACTACCATATACCAAAGTTTCTTAAAAATCGGTGATTATTACTGACTTAAATAGCAGAGGTATGAAATATTAAATTGAAGAGTAATTACATATTAAACAAAGTCTAACTTTACCACTTTGGCTGCGGGATAAATTAGGAATGATTACATTGGTAGTCATTGTTTAATGCAAAACCGCCTGACACGTAAAGGAAAACGTATTCTTCGACGTATTTATCAATATATGCCAAAATTGAAAATACCGAGTGATCCGCAGATATAATGTCAATTGCACAAACATGGAAATATTCTAATACGTAATTATTAATTAGTTTTCTAAAATTTGCATCCACTCCATGTAAATCTCCCTTCTTCTGTATTCCCATTTGGAGCCGTCGATTTTAGGCGATTTATAGGTTAAAAAATTGTTAGGTTATTATAGATCAAGGGTTTTTAAATTTTGTATACATGTTTGTTCGTGTTTCAAAATAGCACAGTGTAATTTTTATACAAGTATCTTCATTATTATTTAAATTATTGTGTTTTCCGCATTATGTCACTTTTCATGGCTGACACGATTTACGTTGTCGTATTTATCAGAAAAACAATATCAATGATAACATTAATCTATGTAAAAGTGATTATCTTGTGAACTAGAATGAAGAAAAAATGAACCTTATTTTTAACAAAATGGCAGTCGTTTAAACAAAAATTCATGAAATTTGTAACTTCTTCAGATGATAAAAAGAAACTATTGTTGATACTGACATAATTCTAGTTCACAAGATAAAGAGACGTTTATTTTATATTTATATACAATTTGAAGAAGATGGCAGTCAATTTGAGAAAAACGCGTTTAAAGTTTCACAGCAATGCACCGTTCTTCGGTGTATCTTTCTTTCAGAATCGCTATAACTTCGTCGTTCCAATGAATTTAAGCATAAAATTTCAAGAACACATTTTCAAGGTGTTATACTTTAAGAAAATACAATTTAAACAATCGATTTTTTTACCTCTTCGAATGGGAATACCTCCTTAAAGCCAATTAACTTTTCTCAATTCATTATTTACGTATCCAACCACAGCTGTACATCTTCAATAAGAAATAAACACCAACTGTAAATCCTCTACATCCTGTTTAAAATTTCAAAAATTTATCCGCCTACGAACGGACGCTGCATATGAAACCCAGCAGGAAACAAATTCTTGGTTTCCTAAATGGCGACATGAATGAAACGCCTGTTGTTATCATTGCCAAGAGTAAAGCACGGTGCGTTTACGGTTTCAAGAGTTATCCCGCTGTACGGGAGACAGACCAGGGTCATCCAGTTAAAGGGGCCAAATTTTAATTGTTCTAACTGAAAGTCTCGAGAGCTGGGGAGATTCAGAGGAATCCGTTGCGAGTTCGTCTCCGTCGATACTGCAGCTCCGTCGGTTCGCGTTATCATTCTCCGCTTTATTACGCATATCCCAGGTCTCTTTGCTCGCGCAAATCCACCGACTGTCCGCCATGCATTTTGCCAGCGTCCCCGTGGCTGTGCCGTATGAACGAATGCACATACGATATAGTAGAATTTATGGGTGAACAGATATACTTAGCCGGCGTGGACAGTGTTGAGTGTAACTTGGGGAACGTTATTGTTGCGTTAAGTGTTACGACAACCGGTGAAACTCGTCCCGTAAGCGGAATGGGAATGAGAGAGGGATGGATTTATTGCTTCGAAACGCAGGAACGTGGCCGTATGTACACGCGAACACGAATTTCCGGCCACGGAATGGAGCACCGATTGATTTCCCCGTTTGTCATTTTATGTATCTCGTTGCTTCGTTTCGTAAAACATCAATGACACATGCTCTTCAAAGTGTGTAATGTGTTTGCTTCGATAGGCACCGCTAGATGGTCATAAATAGACACACTCGGGTAAATTGTGAAAAGCGGTAGAAAAGTTAAATAATAAAGATTCAATCGTATTCATTTCTTTTTTTTTTTTTGCTTCGATATTGATTCATTTGAATTAACATGGATCAATTGCTGAAAATAGATATTTTAAGTATGCTGCTTGTATTAGATTGGTGCAAATGAAATCTCTTTCAACAGTTGTAATTGGCGAGATGATATTAAATTTTGTCTGATCATAAATTTTTATACACGACATTCAAGAAGAAGGAATTTGCTGTAGCACGCATGTATTGAATAGTAAAAAAATCTTAATCTGACGTGATGAATAATCAAAATATTTGTGTAATTTTTTTACATAAGTTTAAACTTGAAAGAAACTGCTGAAAATATGTATGTATTTAATATTTGAAAAAGGTTATGTCAAATACATATTTTTCATAACAGTAAATCTAGTCAAAAGATAAGGTTAGTAATTAAGCGTTAATTTGTATCTCGTATCCTTTTGTATCGTGTTACTATAAAACGTTATAAAGTCCCATTATATGCATAATGCAATAAATTAATTTCAATAAATAATATTAAAACACCTCCTGATTTAAATCTTACACAAAGTATTAAACGTTTCAGTAACTTCTATAAACACTAATTATTATACGATCATACATAAATTATACAAGTATGTTTAATTATTTGAAAAAAGAATTATATAGTTAATACGTACAAAAGCACAAATAAGAAAGTAGATGTTAGAAATGCTATATTTTA
>NW_017100342.1:5977-50161 GCF_001263275.1 Habropoda laboriosa | reverse complement strand
TAATTTATAAATATTTAACAACTTTTTTTATTCCAACTAAACCTTGTATTTGTACTTTCAACTTATTTCCACGCTGATTCCACGTTATCCTACATTTAAGTAAAAGGAAGAAACGCGTATAACGTTTCACGCATAAATCTTCCCAAGAACGAGCAAACAGCCACCTATTTGATTATGTACGTACAAAGGTAAAAGGCGTTACAATTTTATAAACACGAGTACGCGATGTATACAAAGCGGAAGGGAAACATTTTCACCCACATTAATTAATAATTCTCTCGGTTGAATACTTTCTTCAAAACAAACACTGGGTCACGCAAGAGCAGGGGCGTGGAGATTCAGATCCCTTCTATGTGAAGCGACACGCATGACCTAATGCGGTGTCGGATGGGACGAGGTCATTGTGGCGCTGACTTGCAGAAATAAATATGGAAAACTTCATTTTTCTTGCACGATCTGACCTGATATACCAACAAATGCGCCCACTGTTTGCCGTGGAATATCGATCGAAATTATTCCGTCGAGTGGATGATACTGTTCAAATTTATGTAACAATTATGTTACATTGTACCAGCAAATTCTTAAATATATTTTTGGAACATTTCGTTGGTAACGCTGTTACGTTGTTTATTTTAGAGAGATTTTTAATTTAACAAAAATTAGATGTCAGGATATTCTTATTTAAAGAAATTTATTTCTAAATTTCTAAATTAGTTTATACTTTTGAAACGTGAAATATTAGACACTGACATTGAAATTCTTTTTAGTTTCGATTTTGTAGCAACTTTTAGGATATAAAATATTCGAACTTCATTTCGGAGAGTTGAAGTCTTTTGTTTCAAATTTCATTATATCTACCTACTGTAGGTAAAGTGTCTTTCTTTGTTATTTTATATTTATTTGCAATACAATTTTGAATTAAAATAATAGTTATTGCAAATAATAAAATATACACCCAATACGGCCAAAAGTTTGGGACCACCTGCCAATTTACACCAATATTGAATCTGCTATTAATTTTTTGCAAATTTGAAATTGATGTTGTGAAGATCAATAGCAATTCACTTCGTTTCGGTTGATTTGAATAATAGAAAAATCGTTGAAACGTTCTTAAAGGTACTAACTTTTTCTGCAAATGTTTATGACTTCTATGTATTAATAATATTACGTGAAAGAGGATAATGAAAAAAGTGCGAAAATAACTTTATTTAAAATTAGATTTGTTTTTATATGTGGAATCATCCTCTAGCAGGTTGTACCATGGGTTCTACCTCATCCTGTATATTTAGTTCATTTTGTAATTAGAAAAGAAATATATCACGTTGTACTCTATATGGTTCTATAATAGTTGGAAGGATATAATATTGATAACAGTTAATGTTGTAAACAAATGTTAGGAGTGTAATTTCTGTTATAAACTTAATGTTTGAGTTTTAACGAATTCTTCGCTAAAATATAAAGTATAAACGAATATTGAAGAATTATTCGTCTATAATTAAATTGAAGTTCTGATTTTGTTCACTTAAACATTTGAAGTAACCAGTATAGATACATTTTAACTGAAATTATGATTAAATCTATGGAATGGAATGTAATTGACGTTTTCGAGGTTTTACATCAATTGCTTTTGCAGATATACGATGCAATTTTGAATTCTTTAAGCTTTGACTAAATTTAACACTATTTTCAATATATATTCGATTTTGTAATTTCTAATTTCATATAATATCAAAACTTCGAGAACTAAAAAGTTTTTCTTTATTTAATTCGTTTCATTCTCTTTTATTAAATGCCCTGAATAGTGTAAGTATCTTATACATTTGATATAGGCACTTACACAGATAGAATAGATAATAAAAAAAATTTTTATTTTCCACAATAATATTTTTAAAGCACTTCAATTTCGGAAGCTATTAATTTATGACCAATGTCAAATAGAACCAGTACAAGACAGACTCTTTAAACATGAATAAACGAAATTTGCTAAGTTTGCAATTAAAATTTAACGTTGCAGCAGTTAAAATTTTTTATTTTCGTCATTATTCAATCCTAATTTTATGTCCAAATTAGAGTAAAACTCGATGATATTGAAATTTGACGAATACATTTTGACAATACATCGAAGGCATAAATATTCAAAAAACTGTGAAAATAAAAATTGCTGTGTAGATCACCGAGTGAAATGTTGGAGATAAATCGATTCTTGTCAAACAATGAACATGAATTGTAGAAACTGTGTCAGTGATGTTTTACGTAAACTGTCATAAACATTCTCACTGTTATCAATTCTAAAAAAATATTGTAAATACCAGCGTATGTCCGGTGATCTATGTTACACGGAGAAGAAACACTGCAGTATCAACGAAGAAACAAGTTCTGAACAACATACGTACATATATTAACAGACTGAACAATTTATCTGGTCATCATTTTCATCAAGCGAATATAACTCGTAAGTAACAATTTTCAAAGGTGTTCGTATCAAAGAAGTGGACAGATGTTAAAAATGTCTCACACCGTAGTAATTATAAAGTTGCAATTATAGGAAGATCAAAGAAAAATCAATTATAAACAGAATGGCGAACGAATAGAAATGGGTAATCAATCAATGATAAGCGCTTTGCTTTAAATAGCATATATGTATATTAATAAATGCTGTTTATACTATTATAATACCGGCCGAAAGCTTGGAATCATCTGACAATTTATATCAATATTGAATGTGCTATTAATTCTTTATAGATTTGAAATTCATGTTGTGGAAATCAAATAGCAATTTTCTTCATTTCGATTGTTTCGAGTAAGAAAAAATTGGTTAAAATATTCTTAAAATTGCTAATTGCTTTCTGGAAATGTTTGTGTAACTTGCAATGCACAGTGATCTAAAACTTTTAGCCTATAGTGTATATTTAAAATGATTAATTAAGTATTAATTTGATTTAATATTGTATTTGCAGAAATATAGAGCTACTAGTATATTAAAATACCTTTAATCCCACTAATTTTTATTCAATATACAATATATTGGGAAAAATTATGCATGAATAATATGAAAAACATATTTTTAAATTTCATCGCGTGTTTACATATTCATTTATAGCTTATACTATGATTTAATTTAATTTAGTCCTACTAGTAATAATTTAACATTTCAAGCTTAATTTCTCTGTCCACTCTGTAACTTTTTCTGCAAATTTTTGTATAACTTTCAGTGTATAGTGATCCCAAACTTTTGTTCGGGAGGTGTATATTTTTCTATCTCAACAAAGCTATTATATTTTTTAAATAAAACTTTATTTAAGCAAATAAATTCACTATAGCAACAATGCTACTGCTATTACTGCGGTAATGCTGGATACGTTAGTATAACAATATATCGCACAGTATCGCATAACCAATCACATAGACATACGGATGTTTATGATTCAACGAATCAGATTATTTCTGCAGATCAATCTAAATTTATGATTCGTAAACTGAAAGCAGGATGTAATTTTATTTCTAGAAAACATCTGCTGATTCGGTTGCTAATAAGTGATACAAAATTTACAATAAACTCCTAAAAATTGTACCGGTAAAAGTGTTCGATAATAATAATCGATATGATATTCTTATTCGAGGAAAGGTTCGAGTGAATTATTTAAAATACGATGGCGAAATCACAGTCGAATATTATGAAAAATAATTTATGACCGTTTGAAATGAAGACAGTGACGCTTATAAATATAAATTATGACCAGAGAGCCGAAATGATCTTTTGTAGTAAGAGGAAAATTTATTCACGTAAATGATAAATTTACAGTTACTCTGAAAATGTACTGATATATTTATAAACGAAATTTTGTTATACTTATACATTTTGAATAGTAAAAATTAAAGGAACGAACTTAATCGAAACGTAATCAGAAGTTCTATTCCCTGTTTTAGATGTGTGTACATATATGTACTTACTTTTGAAAGGATATATTAGTACGAATAGCGTAGATACGCAAAGAAGTCTCTGTGTTTATCCTTTGACCGAAATTTCAATTTCTTTTCTTCCGAATATTAAAAGCAAAACAATTTTCTGTTTCGTGAACGTGTAAAGAAGATTTGTAAGGAATGCAGGCGACAGAATAATTTCAAATCTACCAGATTTATCTGTATGGATATTTCAAAGGCTTCGAGAATTAAAACCGTCTAAGTCAAAATGAACCTATTAGCAAGTTTCAAACATCGAATTTTTATGTAACTAAAGCGTGATTAAAAATTAGATTTATATTGATAGAAGTATAAGTCAACATGCAGAAAACAAAACTGGAAAGTTACAAATGATAATACTTATCAGTATTGAACATTCACTTTTTTTTGGAAAGTTGCTAATGGGTCATTTTTGACCCGGTCGATTTCTATTTAGCGGCAATATATACTGAATTTTCAAATTAATTTTTAGTTTAAAAAATCTTTATTCAGTATAATTTATTGCATAATGCACGTCTAAAAAGTGGCACGATTCGCAGCCCGTATGATCAAAGTGTAAAGAGGGATATAATGTACAACAGCGAAGAGCAAAGCGCAAGGGGAACCGGATCGTCTATTGTCAGATATATTTTACCGCTAGCATGATAGGAGCTATTGTAAACACAAAAGCTAGTACAACGTTATTCCTACCACCTTTAATACGTGCATTGTTATTGAAAATCATGGAGATTCTTAAGAAGTCAAATGTGCTAAGACGAATTCCTTTTTTATTAACTTTAAAAATTCTACAATTATAATTATATTTCTTAAAATGGTAATGTATTAAAATATATTTCTAGAAAATTTATTCCAACTGTGTTTGTGAAACTATTTAATTCTTGCTACATATAGAGGATGGTATCTCTGAACTGGTGGTACGACCCAAAAAAGGTATAAATCTACATAGAAAAATAAGCCAAAAATGTAAAGTGACAGTTTTTCATACGAAGTTTTATTTCCAAATAAATGAATGTTTAACATGCATGGAGTACGCGTGCGTTTCCTATTTTCAAATATTCGAACACCAGAATAATTTTCTCTTTGACCTGTTCCCTACTTGTTTTCTTGTTGCGATATATAACAGACTTGACGTGGTTCCATAAGTAAGAATCCATTGGTGTCGAGTCCAGAAATCGTATTGGCCAAGCCATTTTACCATTACGACCGATCTAGCAGGGATATTGGTTCTTGCTTTTATTTCATTATTTATTCTTAACTATCTAACGTGATAAACCCTAACAGTCGCAGTGATGTTTGTTAGATGTTGGCGTAAGTGAGATCATGTGTAAATGCATTTATACTTTTGCAGACCCTAGGCGCAATTTCATTACGTGGTCTCAAAAGAACAAGTCTTAAATAAATTTGGCATTTCCGTTTTCAGCGATCTCGTGTTTTCATATTATGAATTTAATATTTGAAAATAAGTATTTTATTTTGCAACTATAACTAAATAGGCTGTTTTTTATAATGCGCCTTATGGTAAATACGGCCCTGCTAAATACACACCTACTCGATGAAACTTTGACATCGATTTATACAGAAATCAAGCTTCGTATGAAAAAATGTTATTCTACATTTTCGATTTACTTTCTTGTGTAAATTCGCTTCTTTCTGGTTGTACTACCAGTTCGGAGATATTCTGTATTATACACTGTCGTTCATAATTATTGGGACAGCTGTTATGTTCGTGCAGAAATTATTATATAATTTAAATTACATTTGTTCGTCAAAATTAGTGTCATATATCTGCGAAAATATACAGGGTATTCGTGTTATTAGTTTCTAGCGTTTTTCTCGTAAATGGTAGATTTATAAGACAAATATAGAAGAGGACAAAGTTTCATTATTGTTGCTTGAATAGATTTTTAAAATTTCCAATGGTGTTCGCATAATGACGATACTACGAATTTTTTTAAATTGATAGCTATAATTTTCTTTTATATTACATGAAAGCGGTTGCCGCGACAAGTTTAACTAACTACTGAGATGTGCTAGCATCACCCAGGTTACAAACAAAACTTGAACGAAACTTGCGAAAAGGGGCAAAAATCTGGGTTTTCCTCCAAAAAGATGTATGAATGTCCGCCGCTGTCGCTGCGGTAATTCTGCCCAAGGGGTGACGATTTATGATATGCCGATGTCAGCTTCGTTACTTTGGTCTCACGGCTAAATGTGATTAACGAATTTTATAATAGATAATCCGCCAGGCCGAGTCTTCCTCACGTTTACGCTTGTGACGTAACAAAATGTTCTTATCTCGGAAAATTATTAATTAACACAGTCAAAAGGAGCAATACAAACAATACTATTAAATATTGGAAATAACGAAAGTACAATTAAACTGCGTTTGAAATTTTAACTAATAAAACTAAATAATAAATAATTTAGAAGAAACACTTTCACTTAATTCTTAATTTTTAACTGTTAATTTTTAATTGTTAATTTTTAACTGTTAATTTTTCCTTTTCAACAATTTAGCCAAATAATTTGGAACTCTCTCACTTAAGTTAGTTTCTCCTTTTTCAACAGTTCCGCCAAACATTTTGGACTCCGAAACCAGTACGGACATGGTGGTGCGAGAAGGCAGTAATGTGACATTATGCTGTGCAGCGACAGGATCACCGGAACCTAGCATCGCCTGGCGACGCGAAGATGGCCAGTTAATACTCCTGGGGAACGGGCAGAAAGGTCAGTTTAATCCTTGTCAGAGTTTATACTCTCTGCTAATAGCTCATAAAGCATTAGTTTTCCAAAATTTTCCAACGTATTCTAACAATATTTTAATGACTTATTCAATAATTGGCTAGATAAACAATTACATAAATTACTTCCAATTTAAACATAGAGATACAATAACAGATTCAACTCTTTTGTAATCACTACAACTGAATATACATATATAATTTTCTAAAAGTTTTATCTAATTCTTTTCTTTTTCAACAATTAATTATCACAGATATGATATTTTCAATTTACCAGGTACCAAAATTTATATTCTAAATTCTATCATTCAAAATTTTATGCAATTTTTTGTTTTGCTTACAACTATTCTCACATGTACTGTCCTCTTTAGCGCTTAATTTTCCTAATTAACATTTTTGAATATCCAAGAAAAATGAGACTTTTTAATTTTAATCCACCTGTAAAACAGTTGAGACAAATACATTAAACTGTTTCTGGAGCAGTACAAATTATGTACATTGTAACTGTGCTTAAAACATTTGGAGCTCTAATTACTTCAAAACATCCCAAAGAATGAAAAATTTGCATGGATAGGATATTGTGACTAAGGAGCATAGTTTGACCGGGACAGTCTCGGTTTACAACTACGATTTTTGAAGTGACATGATTTTCAAAGAGCTCTGAAGTGTACAAAATTCTACGAACTAATTAAGAATAATAAAACACTTCTTAAGAAAGTTTTATTTGCAGAAAAATATGACTTGGTTCCCAAATAGATTGTTGCTACAGGCTTTGAATTATTATTTTATTTTTCATTTTACGTAATTTTTTGATTACTACAATAAAAGTACACTTTTTCAAAAAATTTTCTTTCTGTCCTTTTCTTTGCACCTGCCTCGGTTTGGTGATGAAAAAATATGGTATCCCAAATCATAGCGTGCCCACAGTCGCGACGTTTCATATTTTTACCTAAACAATTTTCAATTTCTTTAAGCGAGTTTAAGGTTTTCAAATATCTACATTAAGCTGCGAAAGCATATTCACCAGATTCGCGGCGGGATAGCCGAGTCTTGTAGTCTCCAGGGAGGGCAAACACACCGCGTTCGAGCAAGGCCAATAGGTTAGGGGCTGGTGATACGTTTGCATAGGTGAGGAAGATCTGCTATATTTGCATTGAAATTGGCAAACACCGGCAGGGTGCTGTGCGTACTGAATTTCACGTGGCTGCCTCTTGTACAAGGGTACAGTGAAACGTTGAATGGGTTATAACTGATATCTATTTAAACGCGTCCACCTTGTCCTCTACATAAATCCATTTTTCACTTGACAGATTATTATTACAGATCGTTCCTTAAGTTACGTAGAACGTCGAAGAAATTGCATGCTTTTTGGGACGTCTCGACCTGAAACGCGATATTTTCTTCTTGTTCGTTTATTTACAAGATCTCTGTTGCACCGAATTAAAATGATACAGCTGTAAAAGCTGCTACTATGATTTACCTGTATTTTCTGCTACAATAGTGTAGGAACCGACGACGGAAAAATATTGTGGGACCCAAAACGCGGGAATCGAACCCGGGACCTTTCGGCTTGGCAAGCCGAGGCTTTGCCCACTACGCCAACTACTTCCTGTCTATTTTCCCTGGTCGATTTCTTATTTGGGTATAGAGGCCCCGATACTACAATACTAAATTCTTATTATTTTTTTTACAAAGCGTTGATCTTTACAAATTGCAAATATACACTTGGCAACACTTTAGACAATATCATCTGCCATATGGACGTTATTTTGTATCAGTACTGCAAATCATCACTTGAGAACCATGTGTTACAGTTTTGTTGGTTTATAGATCTTGAGCATTTTAATTTTCGTTGCTGTGTTTTTACTACTTATAATGCATAGTAAATTACTTAAAATGTACCGAAAAAAGAATCAAGGCTGTAATTGCAGCAAAAGGTAGCGCTATCAAATACTGACTTCATTGTTACTTCTTAACTGTATTTTTTATAACTACATAGGCTAAGTTTAACTGTTTCGTGTATCTTTAGTGAAGAATCGTTAATTAAAAAATATCTGGTGTGAAAACCTTGATATTGTGATTTCATTTCTACACAAAAACAAAAAAAAACATATTTTTCGTATTGTGGCTCTAATAATTTGATCACCCACTGTTTTATTCCAAATAGTAAATAGTAAATAGTCGATTTTATTTTAAATCTATAGTTACTATAAAAATAAAATAGTTTATTTGTCCCAATAACTTTTCAAAATAGTATTTGGAAATAATATTTTATTTGGAGAATATTGAAAATAGTCGGGCTTTATTTTGAAATATTTTAATTATTCTAATTTTCATTTAAATTTATTCGTAATTAAGCGAGTAGCCTAAGGGATGAAAATTTTAACATTAACCGTACTATGGCTTTCTTTTATTATTATTATCTAAAGGCTGTTTCCTATATTAAATTGACAATCACCAGCATTCCTTTCGGAAGAAATATAATTATTTCGTAACCGGTCATTTGCCCGGATAAGTGTCGGTACGGTTAGTGTTAAGCAACGTAGGTACTACTTTGTTACATGCGAATAATCGTGCTGTAACTCAAAATAAATTTACTTTGCCAAATGTTACAATTTCTTGTATATGTAATATCATTTCCGTTCTCAACTTATTTTCATTGTTAAGAAATATTTGAAATACAAGGTTAAGATATTTCATTTTATGTTAGAGGTTATTAGAATAAAAATATTTTATTTGCTGAAATTTCGCTTCTTATTTAAAACAGCATTTAATCTGAACCGTAAAGTCTCTGTTATTTAAAATAATATTTCCAATATTTTTTCTCTACATTTTATCCAGTTCTGTTTATTTTAGTTTATACATCAACGAAATGATACATCATATTATACATCAACGGATTTATTATACACTTCACTTTATAAGGTTTACTAAGAGATTTTTTTCATCCCGTCTAACTAATTAATTGAAGCTTCCTTAATTAAAATTTGAATCGTATTTATTCTAATATTAACTTGTACTTTTAATGATATTTTATGGTACTGCTACAAGGGAATTTTAAAAGAAATTAAAAAATTGCATTCTAGGTTATCTCGAAATCCTAAAATTTTTAAAACTTGATTTTACTCATTTCATAGAATCTAGATTTTTATGAACTGCTAAATACACATCTATAAAATACCACAGTCTTCAAACTTATGAAAAACATCCTTTCTGTTTGCAATTTATAAATATTACACAAGGAATATTACAATACTTGTAATAAATAACAATAATTCCATTAATTTGCGCATGAATTATACAAGCTAACAAAGAAATGAAATATTATCTATTTCATTCAAACTTAAAATATATTTCATAATTTGTTAAAATTTTATGAACTCTTATCTGATAAGGTAAACGAAAAAATAAAGGAAAACCGTCTCACTTTATATTTCATAAAAAAATGTCATGTATTACATGAGTTAATTAAAACCACTTCTATGCGCTTAAATATTTACCCATATTCGTTTCGGTGGTAAAACATTCGAAACGTGTAAACGAACGTGACTGGTTAATTGCAATTTGTTTTGTAAGAAAATTAATGAAAGTGTGGTAACCAGTTTCTCGTTAGGTTTCACGCGGTTTTCCTTCTTTCGTATTTGACATCGTTCAGTTTGTTAGTTAGACGCAAATATTCCATCAAATTTAATTGTGGTTAACGGACGGACGTAGACTACCTCGACTTCCGGATAAGTAAACTAAATTTGCCGTCCTGCACAGAAGACAACACCAAAACTGTATTTCTCCGGTTGTCTGTTTCCTGTAAATTTCTGTTTGGACTTTGACCACGGAAACGAAAAATTCTATCTTGTTCAGCTGTCAAAGCTAATTTTGCAGTTTCTATTTGTCCGCAATGTTTAAAGAATAATTCCGATTTTACGAGAGAAATATTTACGCGAATCACATATAGGAAATAGAATAATATACCTGGACAAATATTAAATAGCGTTAAATAAATGTATGAAATAATTTTTTTTTTACAATTTCAGTAATAAATAACGTGTACGTATGTACTTTGGGAAAAATACGCGAAATAACTTATATAAATATGACAAATTAAATCCCATCAACTATTGTCAGAATAAACTTTATCAAATTCTCGCGATCATTCTTAAATTGTAGTTAGTTTTACTTTGACAATATTTACAGTGATACAGAAAATATGTTAGCTCCATAAAATTTTCACCAGATACAGTAATTTATAATAATTTTCTCAAGAATAATTCCAATGATTAATACATACAAAATAAGCTCATTTATATGATTTATCTGAACAGAAAAATTAAACATACTATCACAGAAAAAAGTATATTTCTATTTTATGTTATACATGTATTTATCATAAATATAGTGAACTTCCACTGTTAATAAATTACAATATTTATAGAAATTTAAGAAAAGAATCTTTCAACACTTCTTAACATTTGCAGTTTAAAAGATTCGAAGTCGGATGATGTAGGTACTGTTTATTATTCATAACATCGTTTGTACTCTTTGATATACTACACGGTTCACACATTTTATCATTTGAAACAAAAATTAACACGCTCAATAACCTTGAGTTGAAATTGCGTAAAATATGACTTCGAAAATTGTGTTAAAATTGGGGAAGGAATTTATGAACTCGGCTATGTTTTTGATTACTTTCCAAAACAAATTATAGTAGAAAATTTCGACGCAGTTTTCATCGTATTCGAGATAGCAGTGCCAGGAAATATACTGACGCTGAAAAAGTTGTTCGAGCCCATTTCAAAAACTTCACGCTCGTATACCAAACTGTCTGAAAGTGTAACTTCACTGAAACTTCCGGAAAAGAATAAAAAAAATATAGTCAGGAAGCTTCAACGAGCAGTATCGTGCCACTCCACACGCAAAATCTGTTTAAATCGAAAGTGTTCAATGCATATATTACTATTAAAAAAGAAATAACAATTCACATACATCTATGCTTCTTTTTTCTGCTACATATAAAAAATCTCTACTCGAAAAATACCGAAAATTCCCATTAATTTAGGCGAATTCGCTGCTGAAAATTACGCACAAGTTTAATTTACGAAAATTGATTTGCTGTTGTATATTATACCTCTGTCAATCTTGATATTGCCGCGTTAAACGAGCAAATGCAAATATTTACAATTTGATATGTTTCTGCAAATGATTTAATTTTTCAAATTCGAAGCATTAATTATTATTAAAATTTATCTTACAGTTATGAGTGTCAAAGGGCCAAATTTCAATATCACTAAAGTGAATCGATTACACATGGGTTCCTATCTTTGTATTGCATCCAACAGTGTGCCACCATCAGTTAGTAAACGAATTACGCTGATTGTTCATTGTAAGTACAAACATATATTTCATTTTTACATTAAACACTCAATAAAATACTTTATTTATTTCCACAACAATCGTTGCATAATATTCAAACAAAGTACCAGTAGTACGAATTTTCGATTACATGTGTAATTTAATAACATGATATTAATAATGTAATGTAACATAATATTAATAATGTAACATAATGTAATAATATTACATCGCGTAAAAGTGAATTTCTTTAAATATATTCTTTCCCAAATTCATATTTCCGATGAAGTTTGTTACCGACAATTGCACGAATCACTTTATTCCCGTTCCACGTGATTATCCTCGATGACAAAATGCGAAAGCTAAGCGAGCATCGGAAAAGCAAACGTTTACTTATGCGCTGCGAAAATTTATCTTTCTTCTTCCAGTTCCGCCCATGATTTGGGTGCAGAATCAATTGGTGGGCGCTCGAGAGGGGCAACAGTTGACTCTGGAGTGCCATTCAGAAGCTTATCCCAAATCCATCAATTATTGGACAAGGGATAAGGACGAAATAGTTCCGCAAGGTAGGTTAAAACAATTCAGTGTTTTCTCGTCACGCGTACAGTAATTATACACCTATCCTGAACTCGGAACTGTGTAATCCTAACCGTTATCGTTCTTTTACATTTTCGTTTTCCTTGGATCGGTCTAACCACCCTGAGCAAGGTGTAATTATACGTCCACGTTGCATTCTCCTTTCACATAGTGTATTCCGCAAGAAGAAAAGTAACCGGTTGTAACGAGCCTTTTGAATAACGAAAGCTTCATGCCAAACGCATAAACACACGTATACGGCGAAGCGCGAGTATAAACGTTCCGCTCCGCTTTATGCCCAGCCTATAAAAGGCAGCTTTAGTACTTTCCATCGATCCACCGTTCCTTTCAGATCCTCGTATTTTCCTCGTATCACGATCTCTGCTCGCTGGTGGTTCGCGTCAAACACATTTTGACATACACCGCCGACCGACGCCATTCTTTTTCACCTCTATGTAAGGTCACGGCACGTCAGCAACCTTTACACTGGCCGAATTTACTTTCTTTCAATTGCCACTTTTGCGTTGAAATACTTCATCGATCTTGCAATTGCCGATTTTAGTTCTCCCATCTTGTCAGTTTAGCGATATTTCGAGAAAATTCTCTTCCGTACTTTCTGCTATATAGCTAAGTGTGCGCTTCGTGTGTTGAAAATTAAAAAATTTGTGGAAACATTTTGAAGTTTCGAAGGAATTGTATTAGTTGAGAATAAGTAACTACTATCACTTTTCTTTGTGTGTATTGTTTTAGAATAGTAGTGGTTGTTATTTTAAATTATTGTTCTTCTTTAAAGGTATTTCATTTTATTTAACGATAAATTAGCTATTAAAATTGCTTTATATACATACACTACCAAAAGTTTGGGATCACTATGCAATCTAAGTTACACAAATTTTTCAGAATAAGTGAGTAACTTTAAGAACGTTCTAAAGATTTTTTTATTACTTGAGTCAATCGAAGTGAAGTAAATTGTTATTGATCTCCACAACATCAATTTCAAATCTATAAAAAATTAGTAATAGATTTAATATTAATGTAAACTGACAGGTGGTACCAAACTGTTTGCCTAATATTTATTAATATTTCCTTCCACCAAAGTGACATGTTGAATCAAAGAAAAGTACCAAGGTTGAAAAAATTAACTCAATTATTATATTAAATAGGTGCAAATAAAATATCGTTTTTTCAGTAGCTGAAATTCACGAGTCGATACCATGTATTAAATTTTGTCTGATTATAAGCTTTTATACACAATAGTCTAAAAGAAGGAGTTTTTAAAGAAATTGTTTGGACATTATTATCTGACATGATGAATAATCGGGATATGCATGTAACTTTTTTTATATGAATTTAAACTTGAAATAACTGCGGTGAATACTGCTGAAAATATAAATTTAGTATTTAAAGAAGGCTATGTAAATGTTAGGGCACTTCAACGTTCGTGTGCAAAATTTAAGATTGGTGACTTTTCATTGGAAATGAACCAAGAAGAAGGCTAAACAGGGCCGTCGATGATAATATTTTAAGAAAAATTATTAAAAATAATCCACGGTAAAGAATATGAAATTTTACCACATCTCATTTACCTTTTCTTCAAACACCTGAACAATTTGTTTGACAGATAAATTATTCGAAAATGAAGACACTGTGAAAGTAGCATTCAAAGAATTTTTGAACTCAGAGCCTAACGATTTCTAAAAATTTTACATAATGAATCTAGTTAATCGTTGAGAAAAGTGTATATATAGAATAGTGTGACAGTTATTTTGATTAAACAATTTTTTGAAGAAACACACTGTATTTAACGTTTCATTTCAGAAAACAACGTTTCATATGCACTAACCTGATGGTATCCATCTACACAGATAGATTCTATATGAGCCATAAAATAAAATTTATTTTTGTTTTATTTATGAAAAATTAAGCACCAAGCATGCGTTTTGATACTAAAATTGTAAGAATATAAAAAAATGGAGTTAATCATTTTAGCTTCTCAGCGGCTCATATATCAATCATTCGTTTCACGATCGATTTCACGATCTTCTTATTTAGTGGTACGTTGATTAAAAAAAAGGAATCGACTGCTTAACGTGTTTATCTGATTGATACATCACACACGTGATCAAATATTTTGTCAGACTTACCTTTCAATCGGTTATTCGAACAGAATTAGCTGTTGAATAATGCATGTGAATCCAAGCAGGACGTTAAAGGTATAACATGATTTTATCTGGCATTTATGAGGAGGGCCGCGGATGCGTGTATGTATATGAAGACCGAAACGACAGGGGCTGGCCTTTTCTCCTGCCGTTATTACGTCGCCAGTCTCGTTGATATTTGCATCTGTATCGAAAGCAATAATAGTACGTACAATGTGAATTTCGATCCTGCAATCGGGTTACTACACAATTTGCAGACAGCTAGCTCGACGATGCACTATGTGTTTGTTGCACATTTTTCAAAGTAATTGGATACAAAGAACAAAGATCAAGTGATTTACAGATAATTATTTTAGTTTATTAAATGTAGTTACTAACGAAATTTAACTTCTTTGTTAACGAAATGTAATTCAACCCATCCAACTAAAACGAAATAATTTAGGAATTTTTTCGTAATCAACAAGAATACATTCTAATTTCGGGAAGAATCCAAATATGTCGAACACGTAAATACTTCTTTTATCAACGAACGTTGGATAAAATGCCAAGCATACTTGGATCAATTACATGTAAACCCTATGATAAAAAGATAATGTAATTTATATTACCACTGCAATATTAACAATTTGTTACTAATTTAATTTTATAATTTTTATCATTTTATAGCAGAAATTCGTTCTTATAAGAAAGAATATATTTTTTTACAAAGTACGCAAAGAAGCTAAGAATTTACATAAAACCAGACATAAAAAGAAACATTTTTTTATCACAAATTTTTCCTAAATTTTTTATCATTCAAATCAAGCAAAATGAGGTGAATTACTATTAATTTCTCCAATATCAATTTCAAATTTATAAAGAATTAATAGCAGATTCAATATTAATGTAAGTTGGCAAGTGATTCCAATCTTTTAACCTGTAACGTATAACACAATTGCATTCTTAAATATTTCTAATCTTTTAATGTCACTTTCTTTTTTCCATACCTATAGTCGCAACTGCATTAAAATCTGTCTCCACAATTTTTATACACATTTCCTATAACAGTTCGTACACGTTGGCCCTAATTATTTCCGATAATAAACGGAGAGAAACAAATTTCACGAATAATTTCAACGAAAATAACAACAACGATTACTTAACAAAAAATATTCAGACAATTACTCATCAATCGCGTTCATTTCGCAAAAAGAATAATCGAATGTTCTCTAAAAATGATTGTGCGTGCTTGCGCAAGCATGACGGGCCATTATCGTCGCGATTCTAGGATGTGGCAATCCGGCTCAATAAACATAAAATTTATTCAACAGCGGGATCTCAACGGTAAAATGTTTTTATCGATTCGAGGCTGATTCCGGGACATTCCCAGCATCTATTCACCTCGCAATCGTACTTTCCTTTCATTATTTTGCTTTGCATCCACGTAGCCTTCCCATTCGCGGAAGATAGCTACCATCGTTCGATAGAATCTCGAATCTTACGAGGCGGAGGACGGAAACGTCCCTGAATGGTGTCGATCTAAACAGAAATCACGTTAACTTAGACTGGTGCACGGCGAATACTAAAATAAGCCAGACACGGGAACAAGCCGGGCCATCTTTCAAACTGATTGAACTATTGTGACGTTCCTTCAAAAGACGTTGCAATTTTTACGCTCGTTTTGTGCGCCACCAGCTCTGATTCCATCCAAAACGACGAGTAAAGCGTTATTTATTACCTAGGTGATCAATCGCTGCGACTTATTATCCCCTTTCTTCGTGTTATTGACGATCGTTGGAGAAAGATCCGCGCTTAATACGAATTCGATGCGTTTTCAGTAAAGGTGCAATTGTTATTGCAGTTAGCATACTACTAGTTCGTGAAGTTTCTTATGTTATCATTGATTGCCTTTGATATATTGAATATAATATCAGGTTGGTGTATATGAAACGTCGTTTTTTGAAACGAAATAAATTTGAAAAAATTAATTTACAGTATAAATTGGTCATAGTAAGGACAATTGTTTTTTTTATGGTTTTTCTATCAGTCAAAGCGAGAAATAGGTTTGATCAGTACTGTATGTCGATCGGTACTGCAGGATAGAGATGGAAAAATATCGATCACGAATCGATTATTATCGATAGTTTCCACTATCGAAAACAATCGATGTTTTTTTTTTTATTACTATCGATAATTTCGATATTTTTGTTTTGTAATTGTGTATGTTAACCTGAATTTATATTTTAGATAATAAGAATGTCACATTCAACAATGCGTTCCGTAATGTAAATGTAAATTAATAGAATCGTTAATAAATGTATTATCAGTACTTGTCCTGATATTGTCCGAAGGTAGTCAAATGCACGCGTACTAGAATCTTTAAATTGAATTTTCTTGAAAATGAAGTTCCTTGTGAAAAAATTGCATTCCTTATTTTCCTAGAATTTTTGGGACAAATTAAAACGGGAAAAATCGAGAATAAAAAACGGAAAAAAAGAGATCTGAGAAATGTACAGAGCCTAAATGCAAATTTAAAAAATGCATAAAATAAATGCAATCGTTCGATCATTCTTGCACCATGTAGAACAAATATTTTCAACGTAATGTATAGAGAGATCCTGCAGAATAGTTAATTTAAAAGTAGTAAAGAATATGTAGACCATTAACCTGTAAATTTATTCTCATAGAGATAATTTAGGTTAAAGGTGTATGTTTATTTTAGGTTAGATCTTGTCGTACACGATGTGCATGTCTGTCATTTCCACGTTAAAGTAGGAAGCTGACATAGCAAACAACAGTATTGTTCGATAGTACATTCGCCCAATGGTGTTTCACACAAGACTGATAACGCGAAACACCAAGAATATTAACAAGACAAATAGCTAGTGCAGATTAACTAGTTTATTGGGATGTATTACAGCTTGCACACAGTCAATTTCCAGAAAAGATACAAAATAGCTACTACATCATTTCAAATTTATTTACAGATCCATTTGAATATTTATTTATTTTAACGAATTCCTATAGTTTAATTCTTTTTTAGAATCCTCTGTAAAATTGATGTTCTGTATACTGCATTACTTTCATTTAATTGAAATAAATTTTATACTTAATTTTTCTTAATGTCTCATAATTTATTTGAAACTTAAAACGATTCCAGTGTTTATTTAATTGCAAAAGGAAATACATTATATAATACACAATTTCCCTTGTTTCGTGTAATCATTTTTACAATCAAATTTTAACAATAACCGTTACTTATTTATTCTATGTTTAACTTTTTATGTATTTTTCTGTTATACATGAAGTAACAAGAAAATATGTAAAATTAAAAATCAAAATTTTCAGGTTTGAAATTTTAGTTAGTTCGATTTTGTCTCGACAACAATACACCGAGTGTAAGCTCTTTTAATAGTATTTACATTACTTAATCGTGCTCATATATCGCGAATGTACGCGATAACAGTCGTTTAAGCACGCTCGACAGTATGAGCAAAAATATTTACCATTTGTCTCGAACAATTCAATCTGGAATGCATGTGACCGCAACGAACAACGAAAAATAACAGTCACTTTAAAAAATTTCATTTTCCCGTCATTTTATCATCAACCGATTGAAGGACTGAACTGATTTCAGAGTAGTAATGTAAACTTTTCACTTGGCAAAGCCTCTATATACTGAAATGGTATAGCTTTGAAAAACAGACGCTTTTAATTGCGTCTGGAGAAGTTCAACAGACAAATGGAATATACATTAGGTATTAAAAACTAACAAGAAGTCACGTTCACTCTTCGTGAAGATAGTATACTTAATTTAAATTATTGGAAATTTGCGTGGTTATCCAATATCCTGTATTATTTGCCTAAAAACTATGTGTGCCAAACTTTATACTGGATTAAGAAAATAAAGCACTTTTTTGTACGCAACAGTTTTATTGCATAAAATCTATAAGTAGTTTTAATAAATTTTAAGTAAACATTTCTGTAATTATTGGGAATAAGGTCCTCAGCACTAATTTCAATGACCTTGAAATATGTTGTCAAAGCCAACATTATAAACAACTTTTCCCTATATATGTTACCGCTGGACTTCTTTAGTTTTTAAGATATACGCAAAAATACTTTCAAATTCGATATCATATTCTGTAAGTTTAGGATAAGTTTACGTTTAGTGTAGTTCTTGTTTATGTTATATTTGAGTTACGCTTGATTTCGTTTGCTTAATCTCTTAGCATTCAGCATCCTTAATGCAGAACAACGTAAAATTAAGAAGAATAAATTTAAGCGGTTAATTCGGTCGTCGGTAAGTGACCGACAGTCAACTTTCATTATTAATTGACCATTGACGGGTTCATTAAGGAACGAATAAAACAAAATACTTTGCACATTTACCTAGTGCTTTAAGTTTGGGGAAGTTTAAGTCTCACCTGTCGGCGGCTAGGATATTTATCTAACCTAACCTAACAGAATTTAAGCTAATTGGTAGATTAGATTAGATTAGATTAATATCCCGGCAGCCGACCATACGTGTTTAAATTCAGAAGCATTGAAATCGAAATCAATTGCCTCAAACTGAAATATTTCATATAGAAGTTTATTATGGAAAATTTGGTTATTTTTCAATGAAAATATCTTCTCATTCAATTATTAATTTCACAGAAATGTGTATTATATGTATCTTTTAATTCTATAATAATAATAACGTTTGTATTGGCGAAAATCATTATTACTTTTTTCTTTCTTTCTTTAAGAATATATAAAAATAAGACTTTACCGTTCATCAGAAATTATGACTAAACTAGTACACTAATTTAAATCAATTTTTAATCATTGCTTATAAAAGTATAATTCTAATAAAAGTGTAATTCTTTTCAGGAGGAAAATATGAACCCATATTGTTGGACAACGCATACAAAGTTCAAATGAAATTAACAATAAGTTCTGTCAGTGCATCAGATTTTGGATCATATAAATGTGTCTCGCGAAATTCATTAGGGGATACTGATGGCAGCATCAAAGTTTATGGTAAGTAGCATCAAATTATTTCGTAGAATTAATATAAAAGGAGTATTATCTGTATATCTTATATAAAATATTTTGTGAAAATTTCATCGACATTTTAATTTGCTTCTAATAATTAGAATTTAACAAAATGAGGGAACTTTTTGTTATAAATAAAAGTATTTTTACCGTTAATAAATTGAATGCAAACTTTTACCTTGAAATTACATCGTTACGTAGGAACTTTTTCTTATGAGTTTCGAAGCATCATTGCTGTTACTGCTTATCAGTCATAGTAAAAAAATTGTTACGTTGTGAACCAAAGCATTTAAGCTCGTAGTTAAACTTAAAAAAAAAATTTTTTTTACATATATCTAACTCGGTTTAGAAATACAAATTCGACGAAGTATTTAAATTAACCCATAATATGCATAAATATTGAAAGAAATGAAGCAATTGTAAAAGAACTAAATTGGTTATTGTCATTTATTGTAAGACAAAGAAATAATCTCATCTTGTTAAGACCACTATGCTTAAGAAAACTTGTTTCTAGTTAACAAAAATTAGAAAATTTTTAGTTAAGAAGAATTGCTTTCTAGCTAATACCAATGAAACCTCTATGAAGTTCTAATGCATTACCCTTAAGAAATAATTTATTCAAGATTAATTGTTTTACGATAATAATATAAAACAAAATATGTTTTCCTTTACTGAAAATTATTTTTTTATTTATTGTTCAAAGATAAGCGCAAGCGTAATCTTTGAGAATTGGTACCAAAATTATTTTCACTCCCGTACATAAGTATTAGGACACTTATTGAATGTAAAGCAAACCTAAACAGTCATTACAAAATTATTAAGATCCTGAAAGAAATGTCTGATATCTAGGTCTGGCAAATTCCATTTCCATTTATGGTGCTGTCATAAAAACAAGATCCTAATAGTGCGTCATTGATTGTGCCACATCAAACATTGACCCGAAATTGTATTTGAAAATGAGTTTGTTGTAGGACGTTGAACTTGTCTCGGCATCTTCTTTCATATTAGGTCATTCCATAAATTCGTACCGAATTTTATAGTTTAGATCACTATTTTCAATAAACCTTTTTTGATCCAAAAAAAAAAATTTTGGTAAGATCATTATGTCGTCGTTATAGAATTTCCTTGGATTTTCATTAACCCTTTCGCTACAGCAGATTTTAATGCGTAACATGGGTGACTGACAGTAAATTTTTAACCACGGCTGCAAAATTTGTTATTTTGGCCGTATCGTTTTAAAAGTCGGTTTACTAAATTAAGATGGAAGTGCGTAAGGATAAAATTAAGTATTAAATTAAGGTGGAAGTGCAGTAAAAGGCTCCAACGATATAGTGCGAGCAAAATTTCAAAACGCCTATAGGCGCCAATAGTAATGAAAGGGTTAAAATATGTTTCGCTTGCGGCACGAATTTATGGGAAAACTTAATATAATATAAAAAAAACTATAGCTATCAATTAAAAAAATTTCATGGTACCGTCATTATGCGAAAACCATTCCAAATTTGAAAAATCTATTGAAGTCTTCGTATGGCGTATAAAATATAATGAAACTTTGTCCTCTTCTATTTTCTTTACAAATTTATCACTTACGAGAAAAATGTTGGAAAGTAATAGCGTGAACACCTGTATATTTTTATTTACTTTTAGTCACTAACTTTGTCGAAGAAATGTAATTTAAATCATATAGTACTTTCCGTACGAACAGAATGGGTGTCCTAATACTTATGAACTGCAGTGTATACACCGAATTAACTTAGTGTGAGTAGTTGAGAAAGTAAATGTAATGATTGTAGTTAAAAAAGACTATTTAGTGAATTGTAGCGATGTTTGTCATTCGGTGATTCTGCTCGATTCATCTAACTGATGTGCAAAGATGTTTCACGAAAATTTCAATGTTTCTATTGGCTGCGTGTTTGATGTGGAGCTGGTAGTGTATGTAGGTAAAGAGGGTAGTGAGTCGTGCTAGAGTTGGGGTGGTAAAAAATTAGTAATTGAGAGAAACTTTTACTTACAGTTTCCTCGAGGTTTATGGCAAGCTTAGAATTTTAATATCCAATGCTGCTTGCCATAAACACTGGTTGCAATTGTCTCATATTGCTCTTTTACGTCGTAACAAAATACATGACATCACTCTATGAAATATTTTCTACTTATTTTATTTTTCCACCTACTATAATTAATTTAAAGTCTCAAAGTTTCAAATTTTCCGGAGCATAAATATTCCCCTTAAAGAAATTGCAATTTTTAGTATTGCAAATAGTTATTTTTGAAAACTACGTTGTGTCAAGTATACGTTTACTGAAAAGCTTTCGCGTGTATAAACTTTCAGTCGTAATGTGAAAAGTAACTAGGAGTTAGAACATGCGTAAACGACCATGGAACTTTGAATTTGAATATAAAAATAGACTACTTTCCATGCTGTGCGTAGTTGGATAAACACTTTTTACTGACACATATTTATAGAAGCAATGAATCAGAATGTTATTCTATATCTATTAATCTGTACACATTCAAACATGAATAAAATTTCTTATATTTATTAAATTTATCATATATTATTCGAAGTGGCTAAGAAGTGAACCATATTTCAAAAGAAAGTAAAGAGAAGGTTATTAAACAAAGTATACATCTTGATTTAAGTAATCTAATATTACAAATTTTGCTTTGCATTATAACATTCATATCATATTAACCCCTTAACCTATGATTTTTTTCTGACCGTGCATGTAAGCATCAGCCACTTAATGTTTCAGTACTATTATATATCAGGTAACAAAAGCTAATCTATTACAGATTATTTACATTTAGTAATCCTCAGACTTACAAATTAAAACAAAGTCAGGATTAAAATTAATTTTTCATAGTAACATAACTATTTTTGTCACATCTTGACCAGAATCTCTGCCACGAGTTTGACTCGTTGTCATAAGTTAAGGGGTTAAATGCTTTCTTCTTACTCACAATTGCATTAATTTTGTAACAGCAATTTTTTATTGCATAGAAAAAGAACTTGTGTGCATGGTTACAAACTTAAACTAATATGAAACAAAAATGTTTTGAATATACCCTTTTTTTGTGTATTTCAGCAATAACATCAAACTCGAGTTCCACCAGTAGCATTACGAAATACAAAGGTAAGTTTTGATATATTATAAAAAATAAAAAGAATAAAATCTAACTAAGTTTTTACACAAAGACAGATCTTATTTTAATATATTCAATATTTATACTTTGTGATGTTTTTCACAATGTATACATATTCATTTGTGCAAATTTGCCGGATATAAAAAAAATTCAATTTATTTAAACCTACTTAAGAGGATGAAACTTTGTACAATAAGCGACTTAATGAGTACACTTCTGTGCCCTTATTATTCAATTAGCTAAGCAGCAATCTAGATGTATTAACTCATGTACATACAGATATGCGTTTAAATCAGGAACAAATTATCAGTAATCCAAATAGTAGGTTAGGGATTAGAATCAATTCGCAGTCGTGTTAATACACTGACTGGGTTAAGCATAATTACGAAATAGTTCGAAATTCAAAAGCAATCTCCTGCAAAGAATTTGCATTGCCTTGGAAATTTAAAACGTTTATCTCTGCGAGAAATAATGTAATTATAAGAATCTAACAAGTAATGTTGTTCTGAAAAAAATATTCAACATGTAGGTATCTATCTTTTGTCTACCATCAGAAGTGAAGGATGGTAAACAGCTTTTGTTTAATATCTCGGAGAGTATTGAAAATTGATGAATTATGTAAATGGGGGAATTTTGTAATTTGAAACGAGGAATTGAACTGCCTTTTATTTAAAATGTTTATTTGTTCTGTGTAAATGTGTATGTGTGAACTTCAAATATAAATACAAAATTTCATTCAAAGGATACATAAAAGTTTTGATATTATGCAAATTAAATAAATATTATACTTTAAATTTACCGATATTTTTGTGGCATGGTAGCATATATAATTAGAGGAACTATAAATGTTTATAATTTACAGAGCCGCGTTTATTAACGCCGCTTAAATTTGTTGGAATAAAAAGAACACTCAAAGTAGCAATTAAGCATATAATTTCAGTTATTTATAAAATTCAAAATTGTAATAAAGTTAACTTGAAATCAAGGGAATGTAAAATAAAACAATTTATATTTTTAAATTTTCTCTCTCTCTCAGTATTTTGGAAATATATATTTTTCCAAAAATTTCATTACTGTAATTTATCGATGAACAAAAACTAATTTAGCATAAATTATTCCTAAATTTCCAAGAGCTTCGTTTTTTCTTCTTTCATTTATAATAATATGAGACATTAAACTTGTTGCTTCTGCAAAATTATTCTAAGTGATTAAAAAATGAACGATATTTTAGAAGAAAGTAAAAAGAAGATTATCAATACAAAGTACACATCTTGATTTAAGTAATCCAATATTACAAACTTAATATACATATTTTATTTAAAAAAGAAAAATCCCTATATAGATACCTATACTTACACAAATTAAAAAGTGTACTTCAAAAGAATACTAACGTTGAACATATAATAACATTTCATATCGCTCCTGAAAAATCCTCATAAACACGTAGTACCCAATTTTTACCTTACTCTCATCCCATGTATGACTCACCTGGCAATATATTTACGAAGCGAAATTACATTTTTATCACCGAAAGTAACACTTCGCAAATTAATGATGCTCAAATCCGTTTATTATTCCGACTGGTGTGTTTCCTTCTCTGTCGTCCGCGACGAATCCAGATCGTCCATGGTTGGTGCTTTATTTTTTATGCTTGACACGCGAGCCAGAGATAGGGCACACATTTGGCCTATGTTATTGCCCGCTTTGTGTCGAGTGGCACTTTCCGAATGATGCAGCGTACTTGCGATGAAATAACGGGTCGCTGATTAATTAGATCGAGTGTCTGGTTTGTGCATGCCAATCCACTCTGCGGATATTCTCTTGAATCACAACCTCTACAAAAGCTAGACACAAGTCCCAGTGCTTTCACCGACGTGTCCCATCAAAGCTTATTTCGCCCTCGAATAATCGCGTGTCACTTGCGAAAATAAAATTGCCTTTTCTCTGATGAGACACACGCGAAACTTCTACGACGGTAATGCAGATAGAATTGGCGCGGATTAGACTTGTAAGCTAATAATCAGTCGGAAATTGGCCGAACTCCATCGATTTCGTTGTTACATTTACTATGCAGCACTGCAATGTCTCCAGTTTTTAAACGAATGCCGGTAAATCTGATAGTTTGTCTTTTTTTTTTTTGTCGTTTAACGTTATTTGAATGTTTACGAAAATTTGAGGATAATGAAAGAATTTCAAACATATGAAAATTGTTCTAGTAGTATTAGAAAATACGATGATTGTTCCATTGATTGAAACGCCAATATTCTGTTACATATGCTGTTGTTTGTAAGTATTGGGATACCCCTTATATTCGTACAGAAACTATTATATTATTTAACCCTTGACTACATACATCTGTCTTTAATATGTTACCACACACGTGTAGTCTCTCAGATTACTTTGGCTGTATTAAATTTTTTTTATATTATTTTTCTATATTATTTAATGATATACATGTTATTTGTTTTTTGCAATATTTTACAGAAACATATGTTGTAATGTTACATACAAAGTTAGAATTTTTTTTAATAGAATAGTGTATCACCTGTTGTCAATTGAAGCTACTCAAACCCCAAACTTTCCACAATTCTCCACATATGTACTTAGTTGTGATAGTGAAATAAAAATTCGTTTTGATCCCTGAGTCTAATGGTCTTTAGTTAAAGGGTTAATTATATAGGTACACTTCTTCGCCAGATTTAGTATCACATATCAGCAGAAATATATGTACATATATTATGAAACTACAGGCTGAATATTTTCGTAATGACTGTTTAAGTTCATTTCACACTCATGTAAGTGTCCTAATACATACGAACGGGTGTACATTTATTTTTATTGCTCGTTTACTGTGTGTCTCGAATCTTTTAAATGTTTCTAGATTTCTATAACCAGCGTTCATATTATAATGATATTAATTCATATTGCAGCACACCCATTTGCTCCTATATTTTGTAAATATGTAAATACAAGAACACATACAAGGTGCCCTAGTTTTTTTTCGATCAAATTTCATCAGTATCTTCTATGAGTATAAGTACGAAAAAAATGTTATATAAACATAGGTCATTTGAAACTTCATTAAAAAGTTATAACAAAAATACGAAAAACGAAGGGAATGGTAACGAACTTGTGATTACTATGATAGAAGCCAAGAATGACACTGACAAAAGTTACATTCAATAACTTCAAATCGCAAAAAACAGCTCGCATAAACAGATTACATGTACATATCTCTGATATATTTCTATTTTGTATCACAACCTTCCTATTTCGTATTATCATTATAACTTTTTAACAAAGCTTCAAACGACCTATGTTCACTTGACATTTTTCTCTTATCTGTATCCATAGAATATACTGACAAAGTTTTATCCCAAAAAAATTGGGACACCCGGTATATTTGACAATCGTGGTAAAGCAATACAATTCGGTACGATACGCGCGCCGCAAGGCAGGTACACCAGGTGATAAAACCCTCAAGTTGATCTGAAAATCAGTCATTCACGAGCATCGAGAGAATTAAAAAAGTTTAGCAGCGAGCACGAAGCATTCTTCGATAACGAGAAACTCTGACTCAACCCGCCATCGAAACAAGCGATGGTACAGAACCTCTGAAACTGCAGACCCTCTACCTTTGATCATACGTTATGCAACCGAGCCTCTGACCGCAGACACGACGAGCCCTACCCTCTATGATTTGACAAATCTTGACAGAAGGATTTTAGTTATCCTGACCCGAATGCATCAAGTCAAACCTCCCGCTCTCTACTCCGCTCCTACGACTTCCCGTGTTGCGCTTGCTTGACAGTCACTTTTAAGTACAACTTTTGTAACACCCATTTGTCGACACAGTTTTGAAATAAACCGTGGTACAGTATTTATTATAAATTACTTTCATTTTAATTCAATTATATTCACTGATATACATTTTTCACGAGTAACACAGCACCAGTTAGCATTGATATTTTATTATAGCTGAAATAGAGTATAGAATAGTTTCTTAAATATCGACATTTGTTTTGGGTGGTATTTCATTGAATAAAACAATTTTATGAAGAACAATTCTATTATAATATTTCCTACATTTCTCATGTTCGAACGTGTTACGCATGACTTTGAATAACTGAAGTAAAAAAGAGGATAATAACATTAACTTAGAAAGCTGTGAATTAAAAAAATAAATAAATAAGGATTAACAACTAAATAGAAGATTAATGATAATGAACAGAAACATATTCTAATAAGAGAACATCCCGAAGTGATAGTTACCGATTTTTCTAAATCTTTGCTAGGTATATGGCAGATTTCATACTTAAAAAGAAATATCCCGAAATTATAATCACCGATTTTGATGAAATTTTGGTATGTGGTAGATTTCAATAAAATATTCGACATGTACCTTTTTTTTATCGGTAATTGTCCACATTCTATTAAATTTCCTATAGAAATCTATTAAAGATAGAATGGTGGTGTATATAGACAAAATTTATATCTCTGAATGACGAATAAAAGTCCATTTATTTGAATAATATACTAAAAATTAAATTTTTCTATTAATTTTTCATGTAAAATATTTATCGTTTTTCGCGTAAATTTTTATACATAAATTACATACCCAAACACAAAATACGGATAAATTAGAATTTTGATTTTTTGAAAAATAAAAGAAATAATTGTTCTTAAAATATGCTCTTATTTTATATTTGTCCGAGATTTATAGCACGTATATTTATGTTTTCTGATTACGATATGCTACATATCGTTAATTATTTTTTCAATGGACAAAATTACAATGCAGATTTTCGCCATGCAAACCGCGAAAGTTTCTATTTACGCAGTCACATTCGTCATTCAGACATATAAATTTGATCAATTTACACCGCTTCTCTAACTCTAATAAGTTTCGAGATATTGGACTAAATGTACTTACTACTCTCGACTTTGAGGACGATTTTCACCCCTTCACCGTAAACGATTGCCGATAAAAAGAGGTACCTGTCGAATATTTTTTTAAGATCTACCACGTACCAGAATTTCATCAAAATCGGTGATTATCACTTCAGGATATTTCTTTGTAAATATACCTCGATTACGGCAACAAATAATTACCTAATCACTGTTAAATATCGATTAACTATTTCCCGTCAATTAATAATCGCGTTACCAAGACTTTGTTGATTTCTAATAAACAAGTTAGTACTTTTATATTTATTTGTTATATTAAAGGTGTGTTCAATATCGATTTTCGTAACCGTTGGTATACTGCAATGTCTGTGTTCTTCGTAGCTATATAAAACATGCTAGTATCTCCTGTGTAAATTGAATTGGTCGCTCAAGGCTAGCGAAGGATAAAACATACAATATGGTTTAATCACTCTATCATAATACCTCTTGTTTGTCCTTTCTGTAGTTTTTCGATTCTGATGTTTGCTTTAAAGCCAGAAACCACGAATTTACAGACACACACATTACTTCTCGAGCGTATTGTAATATTTGAAGGTAGTATAGTAAATACGCTCTGTTATTGTAAAATGAATTGTCCTTTCAGAAAAATAGCACAATGACTTACAAGGGAAGTTCGGCAACGAGGAAATTCAAAAAAATGTCAAACTTTGCAGAAATGTAGTTCAAGTGACGCTAATACCGGAAAAATAAAACGGTCCTAAGAGTAAAAACACCGTTTAAAAAAAAAATTGTGACTTTTCATATTGTCGTGAATATTTACAAAACCGTACAAGATATGGAAAAAAAAGTTAAATTCGATGTTGTGTGGTTTTTTATGCCCTACATTATGGTGGTAAATAATTTTAGAAAAACTTTTTCTTTTTCAAAATATACCCTCACCATGTATTTTTTTAATTCTTTACCACCATTTCGTAGGGCATCAAAAACCACATAACTCTGTATTTTCACTTTTTCTCCATATCTTCGACGGTTTTGTAAATATTCCCAATAATATAAAAACTCACAATTTCTTTGAAGGGGTGTTCTCGCTGCTACGGCCGTTTTATTGCCAAAATAAAAAATGGTTTCGTTATTAGCATCGTTGAACTATATTTGTACAAAGTTTTAAGTTTTCTTGAATTATCAGGTTACTGAACTTTCCTTCTTAAAAATAAATGTCATCAGAAAGACGTAGATTCTTCTATTATATATAGTATTTATAGAAGTTTTACCAGCTTGCATTTTAAGGTTGACATTTTACACGCAGTTTTTTTTTTTAATCATATACGGAAATATTGATAATATCGTACTCTCTGCAGAAAAATTTGTAAGATTCTATACATGTAACCTGACTGCTTAAAATCTTTTTAAGGACAGTTCTAGCTCGACGTGTTCGCGGCGCTCGTTTTTCAAGTCGAGACGGAACTATTTCTGTGTGAAATCGTGAATGAATAGGAACCGCCGTGTCAGATTTACAAGCCGACCATCTCATTTGCTCTCGACAGGCAGCTGGTTGCGAAAAAGACGTACAAAAGTCGATAGAACCCATTTCAGAGGAACTAGACGTTTAGAAGAACGCCTCCATAAAAAGCCACGGTTGAATGCCATTTTGAACTTACACCTTGTTCATCAAACCCTTTTCCCTTGGAGGAAAACGCAAGGCTTTTGCTAAACTTCCTGTTTGTTTTTAAATGCATGCACAAATTGCCGAAACTCCTGCGAATATTTGACGTTCCATCCTATATGAATGATAAATTCAGGAAAAATTTCGAATAACATTAAACCTTCATTTTGTTTACTATATTTTTGATTCTGCATGCAAAAGTTCTCCTTAATTAAATTTCCCAAAGATTTCACTTTATAATCTTGGGTTTTAATATTTCTTATTATTAATATAATATTTAACTTCTAGCTATCATTATATGTGCAGACATCAATTTTCAACATTAATTATATTTTCAAGCGAGATAACATTATAATCTTTAGTTTATCATTTCATCAAATTTCAAAGAACGTTTTCGTTTATATTTTTGCATGTTACCTTCTTAAAATATAAATAGTCTCATATTCTACCTTCATGCCTATTATCTATTTTCCCTTTGAAGCAGTTCCGTACGAAAATTCTTTTCATTTATACCATATATATATTTTATCAGGGATTTTCTTTGAAAAATGAACAATAGAAGGATTTCTTCATTTTCATAATCTTATACTTTCTGGATGATTTATAATCTGTATAAACTTAAATATCTCAACTATATTGATTAATTTCATTGTATGGGAACTATTTTATGTAGATGAGTCTATTTTTTTTGTAGTCTCAATCTTTTATGCAGATGAGTGAAAATTTATCGAATTTTTTGAATTTATGTAATCAGTAATACATATCTATTTTTTAAACTATTTATCATTAGCGCGCATAAATTTCGGAATGTCAAGACAAATCATTTAAAATTCAGTTAAAACTATGCAATGACAAATACTCCTTGAAGTTATGAATATTACTTTCATAAGTATAATAGTTTTGCTTAGCAAATTAACGAGATTCGCTGCTTCGTAGCATAGAATGTTAAAAATTAGATGAATGGATACATTTTTTAAAAACGTTCACGTTCTTCTCAAATTGCATATCGATTATTTTTCCAAATTCAGCTAACAATTTCTAGCTACTATATTCGTACTTTCTGGATGGCGAAATTTAAATCTCACTAAATGTCAATCATGTTGATAAATTTTTCGTAGTATCCTTAAATTATTGGGGCAATCGTATTTTATAATAGTACACGTGCAGTACTATTTCTAAATTTTTGTGTATAAAATAAAAAATTCTTAAAGTACCGTTCAAAGTTTGTAACATTTTTTCAAATTTTTTAACCCTTAATTTGTAAAACCTTTTACAACACCTTTCACAAGAGATGATAAATCCACATGTAATGATAATTCCTACCCTCTTTTTTCAACTTAAATAATGAATTGAAAGGATGAAAGCAATACTAGGTTGTATATTAATAAGAGCATCCCTTACGTTTTCATTTCATGAATACCCTTTGTCCTATTGTAATGAAAAAACCAGGATTTATTATTGGCTCAACGTCCAGCCGCATTTGCGTGTACACTCCAAGGTCGGAAATCGATATATGCAAAATATTTTGATGCTAACAGATTGAGAGGCGACGTTGCGTTCGATGGAAGATTTATAAAGCCGTTTGGAGCTATAAGTCAACTTTATTGAACTCTGTCCGCTCTTCTGTGCACAAGTACCTGCCTCGGGATTTAGAACAAATATCGCAGTATTACCAACAAACAAAATCGCGAAAACAAAATGGAACATCGGTGTTCACCGGTTAAATATTCAAGGCATAAGGCTTTAGTATCGTCAACTACGGAAACGTCCAAGAGTCGAAGTCAATTCAAACCGTAACGGCTAGTTTTTTCGATCTTTACCCAAAAATTGATTATATATGGTGGGCCAGATAAAACAGACTACCTAATTGTTTTTTCTAGCTATGGTAGTACGAGACATTTTTTATACGTAATTTAAGAGGTTTCAAAGGGTGAATGAGATATTAGGTCATCACATAAGTTCGTGCCGAAAACGAAAAACATTTTAATGAAAATCTAAGGAAATTCTGTAGCGAGAACATAATAGTCTTACAAAAAAAAAAATTGGGAAAAAAGTTGTGGAATGAGAAGGCCCTTTTTTTTTATCAAATTTTGAAGGTTCGTTAAAAATATTGATCTAAATTATAAAATTAGACACGAATTTGTGGGATAATCTAATAGAAGAAAAATTTAGTTGATGGAAGAAATGACCAAAAATGAAATGAAATTTCATATTTGACTTAAAATTTTAGAGTCCAAAGTCATTTTAAGGTTATATTAAATGCACATCAACGAAAAAAAAAATATTCATTCATGTATACAAATATGCGTGGCCTTGAAAAGAACAGAGAAAAGTAGCACCAATAAAAAAAATTTTCTTCCACCTTGTTCATCCTTTCAAACCATTTAAAGTACGTATAAAAATTTTCTCGTGCCACTATAACTAGAGAAGATAATTAGATGGCCTGTTTTATGTGGCCCATCCTGTATAATGTTTCACATAAAGTCAGTTTCATATATCTAGAAAAATTCAATTCATTTACTTATGATACCACAAACACTCTCCCGTTCATAAGTATTAGGACATTCATTGAATGTGAAGCAAACCTAAAAATTAAGTTGCCAAAAAAAATGACTCAGTCTGGAATTTCGTAGTACAGAGTGCATACGATAAAAGTTCTAAATGTCTAGTATCATTTTAGGTGCCGTTATAAAACTGAGACCGTTTTCATATAATATACAAAAAATTATAGCTACGAATTTTAAAATATTCATAGTACTGTCATTACCCGAAAACCATTGTAATTTTGACAAATCTATTAAAGCCATCGCATATAAAAAATAGTGAAATTGCCCTCTTCTATTTTTCTCACAAATCTACCACCTCCAAAAAACAACAAACACTGGAACCTAACAGTGTGAACACGTTGTATATTCTGGTGGACATATTATATGATACTATCTTTTAAAATTTAATCTTCGTTTAATAAACATTCAATAATTTTATAGAATTCAGTGAACATGCTTCTATTTCATTATTTCTTCTACTAGAATCACGAATACAAATATTACGAAGCAATTTAATCAAAGAATATGATCGAAAAAGCGCAGAGCGTGCAAATGGACAAGTGAAAATTTCCACTAACAATACAGAAGAACATGTCAATTGTTCCTCGAACATCCTGACAATCTGCGTTACTTTCTCCTATCGCTCCCTAAAGACACTGTTCTCATTCCTTTCCCTCATTACGTGAGAAAATACACGACTCTAAGATGCATTTTTCACGGAGACAAACGAATTTAGGTTCCTACTTCGACAAAATGTCCGATCGGTTTTCTGGTTGCGGCGAAAAAGCAACCGCATTTTTCCATTTTCATCCGTATTTAACGTCAGCATTGGTTCCACCTCTTTGCTCGAATAAACGAGATGAAAATGCTTGATCCCATTTTTTTCTTTTCCCTGTCCACTTTCCTATTGGAAAAAAGAATGGCAAACAACATACGAAATAACTGTAGTAGAGAAAACAATCACTCGTAAAACATTTATAATATTTCAAGTATTTTCAGGACTAAATACTTTCGTTCTATAACAAAGAAAGGTTATATCTTGTTCCACTTTTCAATGAAACTTTTCGTAAAATAATGCTTATTTCTAACATGGAATTTCTATTATTTCTAAAATAGCACATAATCATAATCGTAGTTATACATATGTCATACTCAAATTCTTAAATTATGAATATTGACTTTATTACAGGAAAACTGAGGCACAACTCAGGAAACGAAATTTTTGAAGGAAATCAAGATATGTTGAAAGAAAGAGGTAAGCATAGCGATAATAATACGATATAAAATTTATATATATTATGCGATATAACAAACAAGTCACAGAATTGAATTTCTAACGATTTAATTGTGAAATGATTGAATAATTACGACGTGTATGAATACGTTTCACGCATTTGCCTTCCAAAATGACGAAAATAAATACTTTGCTTAGTCAAAATTAGAAGATGAAATAGGATTGCACGAAATAGTAAAGTTAATAGTAGAAATAATTAAAAATAATGTATTTTGTTATCTTTAATTCCGAGATTTAAGTTTTAATACTTTTATCACATATTTACAAATCTCTCGAGAAAAAATTATTTACTTCAACTTTAACGAGTTTATATTATTGAAATTCATGTTAATATAAAGGAAGTCATAAAGAATACAAATCAAAATTTAAATAATGTACTGAACAGTTTTAGAACTTTCTTACATACTTATATCTTGCATCGAGCTATATTTCGTGTATACACGCTTTTCTATATACAGGGTAAATTTGTTTCAATCAAACTTTCTCAGTATGTTCTATGGGTATAAGTATGAAAAAAAATGTTATATAAATACAGGTCGTTTGAAGCTTTGTTAAAGTGTTATAACAAAAATACAATAGGAAGCGAATGGAAACGAACTTGCGGTTGCTATGATACAAAACAAAGAACAGCACTGGCAAAAGATTCATTCAACATCTTTGACATCAGATCGTAAATACAGCTTTCATAAACAGACTAAATATTGTAGATGTTTATATCGCTGATCTATTCCTATTTTATATTATAACCTCAAATTCGTTACCATCCTCTTCGTACTTCGTATTATTATTATAACTTTTTAATAAGGCTTCAAACGATCTACGTTTATGTAACATTTTTTTCTTTCTTATGCTCATAGAACATACTAACAAAGTTTGATCGGGAAAAAATAGGACACCCTGTATATTCATAAACACGCGGGTCATTTGAAAAATTCTCGAAATAAAGTACAAGATGGCAGTGGAAGTTCTGAAATTTGTAGTTTATTACAGATTTTCATTTGTCACGTGAATAACTATAGCACATAAAATTATTCTGCTACTTGGTATTTCGTACACACCTATTTAAACAAATATGCATCCACGTTCTATGCCGTGTCTTCCAACAATCGATCAGAAACGAATTTGAATCTAAAATCAATAAATTAAAGTACGATTTATTACCACATGAACCTTATTCGCCAGATTTATGTGCCTCCGACTTCTATCTATTCCCACGGTTAAAAAGATTCCCTGGTGAAAAAAAAATTCTTGTCGGATAAGGAAGTTACGGAAACTGTTGATGAATATTTTGCTGGTCTTGACAAACCGGGAGTTTTGTGATGGCATCGCGACTTTGAAACATAGTTGGTCCAAGTACATTCACATTAAAGAGGATTATATTAAAAAATAAAAATAATTTGAAAACAATATAAGTAAACTGCCTTTCCATTTCGTTTCAAGAACTTTTCAATTGACCCACGCATCTGATAAAGGAACTGAACGTTTTGCTAATTATAGTCTTTATCAGCCTGTCGTATGTACCACTTTACATGTCACTAAATATATATTTTGGTACATAAATCCGTAACAGTATAACAATTTCTTCTTACAGATTTAAAATTGCGGGGTCGCAAAGAAACCAACGGAAACGAAGGAGACGATTACGACGATTCTAGCGCGGCGTCGAACGAGAACTCTTTCAGCCTGATTTTCACCTTGCTCACATTTACTATTTACCTCCATCATCATCCACAGTTAAGGACGCTGCACTCGGCTTGAAAATCAGCCCCCACCGTACCAGTACATCATTAGACCCTTCTTTCGATCGCGACCCATTGAACATTTGTAAATCCACTTAGAAATCCATCACTCAGGGACTCCATTCCGAGGATAAATTAATCGTGAACCGCGCTGACCACTCAAACTGTATTATAAAACAACATTATTATTATTATTGTATAACAATATTAGCTATTGTAAGTTATTTGTAATTGGGTAGATTAAGAAGCGGAAAGGTAATTGTTTATCACGGAGAACTATCATGTAGCGAGCAATAAGTAATAGAACACGAGAAGATCCTGTGCTGGAATTGAATTCATAGACGTGTGTATCGTGTGTGTAGCGAGCCTGGATCATGCTCAATCGTAACTGATCATCGTACTTTGAGCTAGTCAATATGGAATTTCATTCCTAGCTTTCGCATAGTCATTTGCATTAAGGTAGTTAAGTGTGTTCTGTGATTACACTTGATCACGTCATTTTGTATTTTCGATGTAAACTTACAGTAACATCGTCATAATTATCGATTTTTACGACACTTTTGATTGGAATTTCTATGAAATCAGATATTTTTTCATTTCTCAATTAGAAGTATTTCATTCTGTATTAGAAAATTGTTCAATTGATAATTGTAAACTATGAAAAGTGTCACAGTTTCTTTCCGATCAAACTTTATCAGTGTCTTCTATGGGTGTAAATAGGAAAAGAATGTTATTCGATCATAGATCATTTGAAGCTTTGCTAACACGTTCAGGACGGTGTGTTTTCATACTTATACCCATAGAAAGTACTAACAAAGTTTGATTGGAAAAACTGGGACACCCTGTGTATGTGCCATTGATTTAATATTGGTTTATTTCTACGTGAAATATTTCGGTGCTGATCACTAAACCCTTTATTTTAAACGATTAATTAAACAGAACTTTATTTACGTTTCTTACGGTACAGACAAGTATTATAAGAATGATCCAACAAAGGAGAACGAAGATAATAAAATAAAAAATATACAAAGTGTTATAGATTTTCTCGTAAAGTGTGTCCGAAGCATACGGAAGACAGGCGTATGTCCAAAATTTGTAAATTATTTATAAACTTTTTATCAGAATCCCAAAGCGGTTCAATATACAAATTTCAATTTTTTATGCCACGGAATCTAAAGTGTTGTACTGTGTAATAAGAAACAGACATGTAAAGGTACGTTTCATTGCTAAACAAACGATCGATCATCCACTTTGAACCTTGATCATTATTTTCTTTCCAAGAAAAGACGTTGAAGTATAGATATCTAGCTAAAATCGATTTTATGAATATATATATAGTAGCGAGCGCTTGATAACTAGCACCAACAGCCTCGGTGGAAGCCTCCAGTGATTCGTATTTGTATCAAGTACTATGTTTATTGAATGAAACGACTATCGATATGCATTCATGTATATATACATATACACCTGATATATGTATACTATACATATGATTATACAGGGTGTTTCACCTAACTTTATTACCTGAAATATTTCTGTTTCAATTAAAATTTTATTAAAATATTTCCTACAAAAGTTGAGTAGTTTCATGAATATCAGTGTATAGTAACAATAGATTTATTTTATTGAGAAAGCTTGATGAGATAAGAAGGTCCACTTTGTTTTTTTAGTTACAACGCTATATTTTATTTGTCTGTACACGGTAGTCATTTTAAAAACGAATTTAACACTTGTAACATGTTGACAAACAAGTAAACCTCTTAAGAGCCGACGATTAAACAGAATAAAACTATTATTGCTATACGTTAGCTCCTATAAAACTATGCAGCTTTTGTAAGAGACATTTTTATGAAATTTTAATTATAGCAGCAATATCTCAGGTGACAAAGCTAGGTAAGGCACCCTGTATATAAAGTAATATAATACAGCCCATGTATTTGTATAGCGTATGGCTGAAACTGAATATACCCCGACGGTCATGAGGAGCACGGATCGATGAAAAATGAAATTCTTTGTGAAATAGTGTGCGACAAAAATTTTTAAATCTTTAACTTGCAGATTTTCAAGTCACTGGGTGAAAATTTAGTAACAGTAAATTCTGGTTTAGCAGTTCGAAAAAAATTGTAATCTTTCAAATAGCGGAAATTAATTTCTTTCACAGAACAAAGTATCATTTCATACTGAAACTGTCAACGAATAACTTTCATGTTGAATATAAATAACCACTATTTTAAAAAATTTCATAAAAGACTTTTGAATCAGAATTGCCTCTTAAGTTGATAATTGGTAATTGATCGATGATAAATATGAAATTAAAACCTAACATGTGATTCGTAATTTGCGTAGAATTATTCAATGTATTGTTCGAAATTGATGGTTTAAAGATTCCAAACATGTATGTAAGTGTATGAAACTTTCGTAACAATGTGTCTTTCGGGAAAGATATAGAAATTTTGAATTATAAGAGGCCATTAACTTTACTATATTGTCTATAAATGTAAGTCAAGACAAGGGTGTAAATTGAAACTTGCAAACTTAGTTAAATAATATATTAAGATAGACATTTTATTAAAAATGTATGAAAAAAAAAATGAGAAGCTCATAAGCTTTACACTTAAAACACATTTCAATATAATGCTTACAGATGTACAATATGTTGGAATTGAGTATTTAAATTGATACGATAGTTAAGTTATTGTATTAGTATAAGTTTCAAAACACCTGTTCAATTTTCAGTTTAAGTACACATTGTAACATGTCGGCAGAGTGTTCCAAAATGAATACCAATGTGCTATTACAAATTGAATCACGTCTTTCTTGACATGCTGCAAATTCTCATCTGGTTGTTCTACTATATGTACTACAAAAGAATAATATCGCAAAAAAATTTATGAAAAGAGAAAAATCTATTTATTGTTTATGGAAACAAAAGTAAATCTAATATTGTCATTAATAAACATTACATGTTAGCTTCCTTTTTCATGTCATACGATATAAAACTACACTTATATTATTTGAACTTTATTACCTAATTTTCTCTGTGAATATTTATGGTAAAAGTCAAAGGAATTAGCTATAATAATGAAGGAAGTATTTCTTCTTGCAAGATATAACAATTATTTCGTTCTATTTCCTCTTATCTTCCATCACAAACTGGAACACCTTGCATAAATAGATTGCATAGCGGAATTTATGCTTTGTGTTTTTATCTGCCGGTCTGAATGCATAATTGGAGTACGAAGCTTATCGTTAGAAATATGTAACTCTAAAGTATAATTATCGAATTCCGCATTAATAGAACGAAACAGGCCAGACATTTTAATTTCCATGCTGTTATCTGAATTCACACACTAATTGAAAATTCATGTGGAAACTAAAAAATAACCATTATTATTTTTCTCGTAAGTATAACTATAAATGCACGTGTTTCAATTTCATTTGCAAATTATTACGACAGTAGTAATATCGAAATAGACTTATTCTATTTTTAAATGAATATTACTTTGCAAAAGTTTCACCGGAAACCACTTGAGTTTTGTAGAGGAAAGTTAAAAAAAAAAAGCATCTGTAGTTTGCATATTAGAATCGATGAAAGAAAAAAAATGTGTACATTAATAAGGATATTTTATTGCTATTTTTTTCTGAATTGAGTACTTTTAAACGATCTCGAAATGAAAGTATATAATTTCACACATAAATCTTAATCTAACGATTCCTCCGTTTCATTCACGATATTCACATTCTCCTTGAGCAAAGAATTTTTATAAAACAGACTATTAATTGTTTCACGCTCGATGGAACTGCTCGTGAATATAACACATTCTTTTGGATCATTTCAAAAGAAGGCAAAGCTGATTACGCGATCGTAGTGCATACTGTAAGAAACAATATTACGCATTTTCGAGACAAGATAAAAAGATCGCTCGTAATGTCACGAGCAATGTAATATTCCACTTTGAGATCTGCACGTTCATTTTGCAGTGGTAGTAAAAGGGCCGAAGGAAAACGAACTTACAATCTTTTTACTATTCAACGATGTAAAACATATCTGAGAACACGGATAGTTACTTTTAAACCTGCTAAAATAACTTACCAGAGTTTTATCGAACTTATCTTTATGTTTATGGAAGCATTAGTAAACCATTGTGTAGTAATAAAGAGAAAACTGTGACTCCAAAATAATATCAATGTACATGTTATTTACATTTGGAGAATTTATATATAACCAATGGATTTTAAGAAAGTATCGTTTAAAAATAATAACTGAAACATTTCTGTTATTTATAACATTCCTAGGACAGTTATTACTGGACTTACTTATAATAAGAGTTAATTTGAAAGAAGGCTCAAGTAAATTAGGTGTACATGGTACTCGTTGAAAGAAGCAAATAATGTCCTATAAGTTCGCGTAGTATAAGTTCGCAAATTATTTCTGAAGGAGGTATTACCGTGCAGAGATGAGAAATTGGCTAGAATTGGCTAGAATTGGCGAGAATTTAAAAGGAATACGAGCGCCGATGCTCGCGGACAGAGCTGAGGGCGAAGTCGCGGGCTATTGATGTCACATACATTAAAGCAGAATGAACAAAAAAAACGCTTGTGTTACTTACATATCTTCGAAACATAATTCTCCTTCTTAAGACGGACGATGGTTGCTACATACTTACATACACACACGCACCGTTGCCCGAGAAGTCGTGGCTTATTGCCCGCCGATTTTTTTCGCCCGCAAAAGCTTAATACTGACCGTACGGGCAATAACTGAACGGCACTGCCTTATGTATTTTTATCATTGACCGAAACTGTCGCACCTACAAATCAGATTATAATGCATCGTGTGACGAAGAGAGCGAAGATACATATCGAGACCAAGTGAGATAGAGCGATCCGACGAACTTCAAAGCAATAGCGCATTCGCGGTTTCGTGTATCCGTGGTAGCTTTTGAAACGTATCACCTGCGGATATGGAGATCCCACTACTATGTCAGCGCGTGTCGCCAAGAACTGAAAGGCGGAGATTTCAGGAGTGTCACAGAGACGGGATCAAACGGAGCGAGCAGAGTAGGTACCCCTTTTGCCCGTGTGCCGTCCCACTAAACATTTTCACATCTCTGCACAGTACAGAATATATCGTGATACATTGCGGTGTTTACAACTAAAAGGGTCTAATTACACGGTAATCACGATCTCCAGAACTTAACATTCTGCGTTTCTTTTTGTAGGGATACGTTGGAAAGTTTGAACGTGTCTGAAATAATTTGACACAAACCGAGAATTTTTTTCTTAGTTTCTTTGTATAGGAAAACCAAGTTTGCGTTGAAGTGGAAGATAGAAACGGAGAATAATTTCGTGTAAAAGAGTGCGACTAAAAGTAAACTTGAAAGAAACATTTATCCTCATATTGTCTAATCTCTTCCAAATTTCATTTTTGGACATATGTCGATACGACATCTTTTGCTTATTTTAACGAGTACTATACAAACCTAAATTATTTTAATACTGTAGCACTGTATACGCTGTGTGTCTATCTCTATTTAATTAAATGACGAATATGTAATTTGCAACAATTAAACATTTATAGAACATAGTTGCTTTAGTTATGCCATGTGCAATTTGAGTATTCAGTAGTTTCGTGGCATAGTGAACTGTTCTCATTAGAAGAAGATTTATGGTCAATATAAACTAAATTTTAACTTATTTCATTAACTACTTTTACATTATTATATGGGTTAATACACGTTCTATTCATGTTTAATAATGTAATATGCAACGCTCGAAGGTATAACTATAGAGAAAAATCCAATAAATAACGAATTTTAAGGAATACATGTTCAATAAAACATCAACTATCCGTGTTCTTACTTAAATATAAGCAACCTAATTAGAGAAGTCAATTATCATCTCTGCATTGTTATTTACATTTCAACTAATATCCATAAAATTTAATCTTTCAAACAGTTTCTGTTATTTACTTAAGATATCATTTCGATACATTCTCACTTATTAAATAATTTACCATATTTTATACCGATATTAAATGAATTTCTTTAACAGAAATGATTTTTAATAAGGTTTCAAAAATTCCCTGGAGAATTGAAATGACATATCATGGCATTAATCCAATTTAAAATACAAAAAAATATTACTCTTCTACTAATTATATCATAAATTGCTATTTTTATCACGATTACAAAATATGCTTTCACTTTGTACTTTAGATTGTCCAACTGTACATCAATTTAATTATGAGTGATAAAATTGGGCTAACTATAATTAGCTGTCGTAAATTTCCTCCGTTTCGTTTGAATATTCATGAAACAAAACCTAAAGAGTGCAACAATTAAAATAACAAATAACAATTCATAGTATGAAGAATTGCGCGCAGAGTACGATATACTTTTGTAATATCCGCATTGTAGATACCATTGTAATCAATGTTGAATGATCTATGTAATTAATAATTGTGATGCGAAACTGTGAGCGTTAATGCAAAAAAAAAAAAAATAAATGCAAACCATGCGAATGCTTGTAAGTAGACGATACGAGGAAATAAGTTTGACGAGCATAGATGAACGGAAATGTAATGTTACATATAGTGTACAGATAGACTGCATTTTCCCTGCTAAGTAGTGGCGTGACTATATATGCCTCTATAATATATAAATATGGCGCATACATATACACGAATAAAAATAAATAAGATTGTCAGAGTACACATATTAGAGAGAAATGTTAATCGATACTAGAACAATACGTATCCCGTTTCATTTTGTAATAAACTGCTTTAAAAATATTTCATTTCAATTTTAAATACAATTTCTCTCAAGAATTCGAGTAAAAGATTTTCAAGTCACTTCTAAGAAACAAAAAGATTAAATACTGTTGTTATATAGTGTGTTTTATTGTTGCCTATGCAATATGGTTGCGCCATACGTCGTGCTTTTGGCACGCGATGTAGTCTTATAAACACCGTCGAGACCAGAAGGAGATTGTCCATTGTCCGTGTACACACGAAAATACAAATTTATCACGTAATTCTTGTCTCAGGTTTACTTCATTCTCAACAACGCGTAAAGATAAAAAGGATTTAATCGAGGTAAGTATATTGCGTCGCGTACACCGAGTGAAGTTCGGTAAATGTATAGTCGGTGGAAGCGATGTAACGAGGTCGTAAAATCAATTAGGCGTCAAAGTACACGTAATCCGAGTGCAAAAACAGCAATTCGAGGGAGATAAGGAACTCGAACCCTGCTCAAAGCCATTTCATGCCTACTCGGAATTACTTCTTCCATTGCAGTATACACCTGGGTCTCTTTTTACACGGTATTTTTCTGACCAGAGGTCGGCAACACGGGGCTCGCCGGCATCCAAGTGCCCGCCAAGCATTTTTAAAGTACCCTCCACTGTGCCAGATATATTTGCAAAATGGTTTTAAAAGATGATTGAACGTAAGATGAACCAGTAAAATTTTGAATTCATAAATTCATTTAAAATAAATATGTATTGAATGTATTTTAAAGTTACAACTTCCCCTTCAGCAAAATTAAGGTAAAGTGCCCTTTATCACAAGCCAGCCATTCGGTGTGCCCTTTTTAATCAAAAGGTTGCCGACCTCTGTTCTGCACGATTAACTTTCACACGGTTTTTGTAACGCAAGCTATTTATCTTTAGTCGTGTTTTCACAGATTTTGCTTCCTTTAACAGTTCAAAAAAATATAACAATCATGCGTATTCTGTATGAGTATATCAAATCCATCTTTTCTTCGATATACTGTACATATGTATGTACATGGAACAGCATAAAGTGTGGAATCTGATAGTGAAAGAACCTACATGAGAACAATAAAAAGTAACAGGGTCGCAAAAGAAATTCCATCAACTAAAACGGTAAGGTGTTATAGTTCATTTATGTGTTGAATAAACAATGACGGCGGAGTCAATTTAAGATCGCGATTGCAAATGTTTCAAAAAGTGGAGCTATTATCACAGACGAGATATGGAGTAGACCTCTCATCCAATGTATTTTTTGGTCACACGACCAAGAGGGTCCTAGAACCCCGTTACCATCATTCTACTGTATCGACTGAGACTGATATTATATCACTGCGTTATTAATGGTAGGAATTGAAATCAAGAACACTTGGTATTTGTTATTTTAAATAATGAAGGAGACAAAATTTGGAATCTTAGGATGAATCAGAATGGATTCAGTCACACACATTTGCGGTTTAGGATACAAGGATGTATTGACAACATAGTAACAATGTACACACGACTAATATCGATCATTTTGTGCGATGCAGTTTTTGAAACAACCGTTCTTAAACGAAGAATGCACTTCAAAACCAGTGGTTTCGAACGACGTCGGTATTTCAGATCGTGTGACAAAAAATCCCACAAGGTAATTGGTCTACCCTATATCGCAGACAAGGTACTTACATGATAGACCTTGCACCACAGACGACGCACAGGATAGACCTAGCGCATGTTATAGGAATTTTTGTTCCGAGTTTTGGGGCCAAGAAGACACTTACCATTTTCGTGTCACTCCCAACGTTACCGACACAGCATAGAATAAGGTTACAACATAAACAATAGTTGGAATTACAACTAAATGTAACTATAAAAAATACAAATAAGAAGGTAACGTAATTGTTTATTAGTAAATGATTCATCACACGCGCATGTTCTATTGCTGTCAAAAGATCACGAACAGTTCCACTCACGCAATCCAATGTATGCATGAATTTTATTATGTAGATTTACCAAAAGAGGATTTGCTATATCTGTCGACTTTACCATCTTTGATGGTTGGATTGTATATAATTCCTAAACTCGCAGCTCTCCTCTGATTTCTTACAGGATCGGTACATATTTCAAAAAGTTAGACATAAAAATACATTAGATATCAAATTTATACTGTACCTCGTCGGTGCTTTTAGCGAAATTTTTTGTCCAAAGAATTTTATCAGTATCTCAAAAACTTTTTCTTTTACAGACCTTTTGAGCAAAACTTATTTACCTAAATTAGATTTTTATACTTCAAATGTACGCCATTTGTACGAAAAAACAAATTATTTTAAAAT
>NW_017100342.1:0-1364 GCF_001263275.1 Habropoda laboriosa | reverse complement strand
TAATAATAATAATAATAATAATAATAATAATAATAATAATAATATAATAACAAAATATTTTTAAACTTCATAATGAAAATTTTTTAACGTTTTACGATATTTTAGGTGCGATTTTTTCCCACTTTGTTAATCAACTAGGATAGGATACGATCGTTTACAGAAAAGGGCTGCTTGTATATGTAATTTGAATAACCCTGAAGAATACTTGGAAGTCTGTAGAGAACCCACGGTATACTATTTTTCGTCACGATTCGTCCATCATTTCATTAATTGTTTCATGGAATTAAAGTAAGGTCATTATTGCAGATCTTACAAGGGCCAGAGTGTTTTTCACAACGTTTCTTAAGGTTACATTTCTAGGCTTATGATGCGTCGACACAGAATAGTGCCGTTTTCGAGAAAGTCAATTGTTTTCAAAGGATTGTATATTTTCGAATTATCGTAATTATTGTATATATTACGAATTATCGTAAGCCCGCACGCAGCGAAAAGAGAGACCTAGGATTTATGGGTGGATTTCCTGAATAAGAGACTTTTTGTGCAACATCTTGCAGGTCTTGCTTACCGGACGAAATGCTTGGTCTCTAGACGTTGTATAACCGGGAAGCCACCCCAGTTTTTAATTGGTCCCACTTTTCTACATTTCGAAGATTTTCGGACGATGGAAGGAACGCATTTTCGACCTATGTACATACAGTCGGTCACAAAATGATTCGGACACTATTTAGAACATTATAACTTTTTAAAAATTTGACCTAACGATTTGAAGTTTTTTGAGAAGTTAGAAGGTTTAGTATAATAGATCATGTGTCCAAAAAATTTTGAGAAAATTGCAATTTGTGAAATTCGCGAAGAAAATTTGTGAAGATCACATTTAACAACTTTTTAAACTGAGCCCGTAATGAAAATTTAAAAAATACGTTTTGTAGATTTATGCCATTTATACACATGCTGAAAATTTCATCGAAATCGGTTAATGTTGCTATGATCTACAAACGGTTAAAAATTGTAAGAATTGCACTATTTCACGATTTTTGGCCTATAACTGTAATAAATCTGAAGATTTTTAGATCTTTCGGTGCCTGTCGCTTGTTTCTCCATCAGCCGATTTCGATGAAGTTTTCAGCATGTGTATAATTCACATAGATCTACAAAACGTATGTTTTAAATTTTCATTTCAAGCTCAGATAAAAAAGTTGTAAACAGTGACCTTTACCATTTTCTTCGCGATTCCCACAAATTGCAACTTTTTTTAAATTTTTTGCACACGTCATCTAGTATACTAATCCTTCTAACTTCTAAAAAAAAAAAACTCAAGTCGTTTGGTTCAATTTTTAAAAAATTATACTGTTCTAAAGAGTGTC
>NW_017100341.1:741360-754940 GCF_001263275.1 Habropoda laboriosa | reverse complement strand
TCCCACCAAAATAAATCCACCAATCACCGCTTTGCTTTGGCATTCTGAGAAGTATAAATATTAGCAGGAAGTATACAAGAAAACCAGTACAACGAGTACCAGTAAAAGAATCAGTGTGAATCTTAGACCAAAAAAGAGTACAAAGAGTACCAGTAAAAGAATCAGTGTGAATCTTAGACCAGTATCCGACAGTATATCGCATATATACGCGAATACAAACGTAAAAAGAGTCCATCATATAGTCAGTGATCGGAATTCAGGTAACACCAGGTGACAGTGAGTCAAGGTGTTGCCTCAGTTAGTGAGACAATAAAGTGAAGGCACACGTGGCTCTTCGTGCAAGAGAAAGATTTCGATTTAGTTTAAACCGCGTTTCAACTAGGTTTTCAAACGACAATATCGAAACAACCACGAAAATCTTCGCTTAGTGTCTACGAACAATAATAATCTGCTGCACAACATTAATTTGTCGTGCAGCGTAGCGAGAAGCATCGACGCAATTAAAATCGTTTCGGTGCATCACCTACAAAACCTTAATCTGAAAAATAGCAGTATCGTAAACCTGGTCTAACTTAAGTATCCTTAACACAATTTTTAGGCTGTACTTTGTTACTTTTAATATAGAGTTCGAAGGTTACTAAATTGATGTCCTTTTCGCTTAATACTTTCGTGATAAAGTTGATGTTGATTTTACTTCATTTTATGTTAAACAGATCACAATTGATTTTTCTACTCTCAACTTTGAATATGAAAAAGATATTCCTTTTAGACACAGTTGATTTTTCTACTATTTTGAAGTTTCGAAAAATATTTTTTTAAAAATCAATTTGCTATATTTTCTGATAAATTTCAAAGATGAGAAAGAGATTTGTTTAAAAATCAGTTTTTAGACTACTTTATTACGTCTATGGCAGAGTTAAAGGGTTACTGGATTGAAATGTTTCGCGATCAGTGGGACGCATGTGTCCCATTAGAGTGCTCAAACAAAAATTAATCTCAATCTAATGTCCATTACACTGGATATAAAAAAAAAATTATTCAATCACGAAAGGGTTAACAGAAGTAAAATAACTGCTTTCGCGATTGTTATGTATTAAATCTTCGACGTATGATTCTTCTATCGATTATCTCTGTCAGCTATTTACTATTTTAATACGTTATCGTGTAAAAACAGCTAGAAAATTTGGCAATTCTCAATCATACAAATTAACTTTCAAATTACAATTAAAATTCATTTCTGTTGCGAACACAATCTCGCTACAACCTCACCATAATCTGTATCACAAATGTAACTTATTACGCATCAAGGAATTAATAAATAAAAAATGAAATTAAGTCAACGCTACACGAAAAATTTCTTCGAATTAAATTAACACCCAAAGGATTGAAAAACGCAACTCAACAGCTCATTCGACAACTGATCAACATATCCGCACAGAACAGATCGCGTCTTCTATAAAAATCGAGCAAACTCGTGCATTGGTTTGAAAATCGCTCGTTCATCGTTGATTTCAATTGTCAACGAGCATAGAGTGAAGCAATGACCGTGCAATCGGGGCTCGAAGGCGGGCAGAAGAATGAGGAGAAGCGAAGGGAAACGCGCGGGGAATACAGGCCTGGAGTTTTCCGTTTCCGTGAGCACGGTGAAAAATGCGCTGAAAATTCAGCCGGACGCGAGCCCGAGTCTCGCCCGTCTCTCCGTGAGAGACCAGTTATCGCTCTGTGTTTGACCAAGTCCGCCTGGCAATTTGTATTTGACGATTCACGTTCCAGCCCCCGTGTTCACCGACCCGGCCCGCGTCGCGAGGGGAATTGCGAATAGGAAGCTTTTCGCGGCGCGCGATGAAGTTGGAGCAGCCGGTGCTCGCTTGTTTGGAATTCTTCGGCGCGTGAAATTTGTTTTCTGGCGGTGCAGCAGTTTCCCATTTTTCCTTTTCTCCCTTTTCCTAGACGAAATTAAACGATTTCAAAGGGATTACGAAGGATCACCGGCGAGATTATATTAATTTCCGAAACTGAAATTAGAGGCTGAATTACACTGGGATTTTGACGGGGAAAGCATGCCATGTTTCGAGGACAAATATTCTTTCGCTTAAGAGGCAGAATTTTTCTGATGGAAGATAATTAATTTCAGCTGACGTTTCAAGTGTGATCTTGAACTTGAGTGCACCCTTCAACGCGTTACACGTACAGGGTGTCTGTTTTATCTCAATAGAGCGAAATATCTTTTAAGGAAGTGATGTTAGGAAAAAAATGTGTTAACAAAAGTTGTTCGGTACGAGGGGGAAAATTATGTGGTATCAATATTTCTTTTGGCCAACGAGGTGCGAAGAAAGTCATTTCCTTTGATAAAACGGACACAGTGAGGAACGTATGGCGGTCCGGTTCCCGGTTTTTCGCAATTTGACGTCCTTCTATGAAAGGAAATGACTATGTTCGCACCTCGTTCAACTGATCTTAACATACACTCTCATACTGTGTATAAAAAAATATAGCATTCCATTTAAAAGAATTAAACTGACTTTGAAATCTTCCCCATCAAATCCGGTACAAAAAAAAAATATTTATACCACATAATGTCCCCCTCCGTATCAAATAACTTTTGTTAAAACATCTTTTTCCTAACATCACTTCCTTAAAAGATATTTCGCTGTATTGAGATAAAACAGACACCCTGTATATTACTCTGGTAAGTAATCATTTCAGTAACTTCGAAGAATCAAGCACAACAGTATTGTACAGTGAAAGAAATGATTATTTTATGTCGGTAAATAAATTGTTGTACACGTCGGTAAAGAAGACTGGAAATACGTGTACAGTGGGTAATGAAATTATTAGAACCACGATATGAAAAATATGTTTTTGTTTTTATATAGAAATAAAATCGCAATATCAAGATTTTCACGCTAGATAATTCTTAACTAATAATTGTTCACTAAGGATACACGAAACAGCTAGACTTGGTAAAAAATACAGTTAAGGGGAAACAATAAAATGAGTATTTGGTAGTGCTACCTTTTGCTGCAATTAGAGCCTTGATTCTTTTTTCCATACATTTTAAGTAATTTACTATGCACTATTAGTATTAAAAACACTGCGACAAAAAGTCAAATGCTCGAGATCTATAAACCATCAAACAGTAACAAGCGGTGATTCTCAAGCGGCGATTTGCAGTACCACAAAATAACGTCCATACGACAGGTAATATCGCCTAAAGTGTCGCCAAGTGTATATTTGCAATTTGTAAACACCAACGGTTCGTAAAAAAAAAAATAACAAGAATTCAGTATATAACTAGGTTTTCATCTGAAAATTAATCGTTGCAACGTAAAACCGTCAACTTCTCACAGATGGCTCAAATACTTCGATCACCCATTGTACATTGAATGAAAAGAAGTACAAAGAAGATTCCACGAGGGGCGAATGAAGCAAAGAAGAAAAGAGAAAGAACGAAGCAGAGGGTTTACACGATTTCGAGGATTTCTGTAATGGCTTGTACACAATATAAAAACGTGGCAAAGCGGCCGAATGAATAACACAGGGCGATATTAAGCGGGACAATAAAATGGCATTAAACCGATATTAAGCATCTACTTATCCGTGATTCCCTGCAAATAGAGCAGAGTTTAATGCGGCAAAGAGGAAGGGGATTAACGTATCGCCCATTATATTAATAGGGAGCCGGCCGTAAGTTCGCTAAATGGAAATGAGAACGAATAGAAAGTCTGCCCTTAAATAACAGAACGAAAGAAATTTATTGTCCCGTGCATTTTACAACAGGTGCTTCCGCAAATGGCTCGTAAATTTTCGTGGAATTCAATTAAACTTTAAACTTCCCTTTAAGAAAGAAACAGCGCGTTCGGTGCGTGCGTTAAGTGGAATTAGGTAGAATTGCGTTGCTGCGTCGGCAAACGCGTGCTTCCGTTTCGTCGTTTGTGTTTAAGAGAAATTTTTAACACTCTCGTAGTAAAACATTCATTTTCCTTTGTTTTTTAATTTGATCGTGGTTTTGATTGTGCGAGCTGAATCTGCAAGGAACGTTCAAAAATTAGAGGGAAAATAATAGAACTGTGGAAAGATCATACTTGAAAGTAAATAGCTTCTAAAAATATTATTAACGCTCTGAATATACACTGTGCAGGTAGATTTGTGTGCTTATTCAAGACAATGTTATCGTTACATTTTGGATTGAAACAGCACATATAACACCGGTGAAAATTGCGGTTCATAACTTGATATATCAAACGAAAATTATTCAACGTCATTCTTCCTCTGTTCGACAAGGATGAAAGAGAAGAAATTCTATAGTAAATTGGATTTTCAGATCTCACGATCTCTCATCTTCAAAAATCGTCAAATAAAAATATCAATAATCCATAGAAAATCCCTGATAATTTACATAAATGTTTAATTTATCACCAATTTGCTTTATTTTAGTAAATCTGAGTAGTAAAGCATTCTCCAAAAAATTCGAAAAATCAACGTCATTCCTTCGACAAGGATGAAGGAGAAGAAATTCTGTAGTAAATTGGATTTTCAGATCTCAGGATCTCTCATCTTCAAAAATCGTCAAATAAAAATATGAATAATCTACAGAAAAATCTTGATTGTTCGGGCGTACCGACGACCAAACAATACATCGGCCTTTTCCATAGAAACAGTATTTGTAAAGAGAAGTCTTAGCCGTCATGGCCCGTCAATTGCTTTATTACAGTAAAAATTTCGAAGACATCACATGCATCAAGGCCATAAAACAGATCCTCGACACCAGTAATCCTATGAACACAGCAATATAACAAATCTATGTAACAACAATTTGCCCACTTCCACACCATCAGACAGACACCCCTCAAGCATCCCGAAAAAACCAATCACCGCACACTTCCACCACCTCCTCCACATTCACACCACCCCTCACAACACACACTTAGTTAATTAAAGAGCGAACATAGACACTCGAAGAAAAGAACTCGTTTAGCTTTCGAAGCGCATGCAACAATTATAACACACTCGACTTTAGTGGAACTCTCCGGATATTAGTTTATCGGGAGAGAGCGACGCGAAATATATATTGTAACATTTTGTGCCGCATCATTGATAATCTACGTAAATGTTTAATTTACCACCAATTTACTTTATTCCAGTAAATCGGAGTAATAAAGCATTCTCCGAAAAATTTCACAAAATTGCCAATCTCTCCCCGAAAAATGTTGCGTAACTTGCAGTTACTCTGATTCGCAACGTGATCGAACAGAATGAAAAAATCCGCACAAAAGTTCCATTCACCCTCCAAATTTAATTTACCTCCTCCAATCACCCAATACCTAATCCACGTTACTCCAATAAAAAGAAAAAAAAAAATTGAACAACATCACCGGAAATTTTCTTCCGCGATAGGATCGATCTTCGGAGCTTCAAGTCGAATCACACTCGCGAGAGAGTTGATCCTCGTGCGTAGGGAGAAGCGGGCCGAGTTAACTAGGGTAAGCGTTTAGGTCGTTAGCGCAAGTAGCCGCGTTATTATTAGAGTTACCAGAGTAACATAATATTATCCTTCTGCCGCGAAACGAATGAAATCAAATCCGCCGCTCCCTCGACAGAGGTTAAATAACGAGCGCCGCGTCGACAGCGGGTTTTAAGCGTCGAGGGTTGCGCCGGAGCGGTGGAAAAGTCGAGAGAACGGTGGGATATCGTGAGAGGAGTGAAAGAAGGAACGAGTCGCGTGGACGGAGGGAGGGAAAGAAGGACGAGTAAATGCGAATGACGTTAATGGGGGCTAAATAATTTCCTTTACCGTCTCGCACCCTCCGTCGACTTCGAATACTCGCGAATCTTATTGTTAGGAGGATCCTACTTCCACGGCCGACCAATCTCTCCGCGATTTACTCCCAGAGATAAGAAACGCTCCTCTAGCATCCTCGTTGTCGCCATCCTCGCTCTCTCTGCACTTTTATCCAATTCGATCGAAGATAAATTCGTATTGGCCTGTTTGTCGAAGGTGAATATTAACCCATTTGCATCCGTAAACGGAATATTCCGCACACGACGATCCTCACCTATCACCAAGCGCGGACTATTCCACGGGCCGCGACTTTCATTTATCACCGGACTTGTTAATATTCCGCCTTAAACATTTTGTATCACCCACACTCGGTTAAACGCCGCTGATGTCTGAACGCACAAGGGAACTTCGGTAACCCGAAATGTCCGATTTTTTTGAAACTTTGTGGGTTTGTAGGGGACCTCGAGAGAAGTATGCGGCAATTTCTTTTTATCAGCCCAATTTCGGTTCTTCGGGGTGAAAACAGCTCTTGAATGAAGATAAGTGTACCCTATTTCCCTGTATATCTTTAAAACTATAGTAGATATAAAAAAATGTTTATAATAAAAATTAAATGGCTTTTTATGCCTTATAAGACTGTGCTATTAACTTAACAAAAATTCTTTCTTTTAATAAATAATCTTCCACTACCGTTGTTGTGAAAAATTTTTAATTTTCTATCATATCGAAAAATATGTCAAATAAATACCAAAGTACCAAAAAAAAGATAACAAAAAAGAAATACCAAAGATTCACACACATACTTGGTATCTGATAGCGCATCGTTCCAAGTGCGACGATGACAGCACACAAAGAACGTATCAATTAAAATTATTTAAATATCACATTGTTCGGTAAGATTAACATATTTATCTGCATTTATTTGACATATTTTTCGATATGATAGAAAATTAAAAATTGTTCACAACAGTAGTGGAAGATTTTTTATTAATTTAATGGCACAGTCTTATAAGGCATAAAAACCCATGAAATTTTTATTATAAACATGTTTTTATATCTACTATAGTTTTAAGGATATACAGGGAAACAGGGTACACTTATCTTCATTCAAGGGCTGTTTTCACCCCGAAGAACCGAAATTGGGCCGATAAAAAAAATTGCCCGATACTTCTCTCGAGGTCCCCTACAAACCCACAGTTTAAAAAAAATCGGACATTTCGGGTTACCGAAGTTCCCTTGTCAGTAGTATAGGTAGAGTCGTGATGCAAATGGGTTAAGAAAGTTGCCGGGGATGAGATACATGGGAGCAGTGTCTTTTTCGTGGTTTTGGAGGTTGTAATAGCCTGCAGTTAGTAGGATTTCTGAGATAATATTAGGTAAGAGGGATAGTGATTAGGATAGAGTTTGTTGGTTTAGGTTTGACAATGTGTAAAATGATTTTAATCTGAGTTATGAGCCAGTTAGAAGCCGAAGTGACTGACTCTATAAAATGAAATTTATTAAATTTGCTTTATTTGGGAAAAATTAAATACCATGCATGTGTTTTGACAGCAAAATTGGAAGAATAGCAAAAAATGGAGTCAGTCGTTTTCTGAGTGGCTTCTGAGTTTACAGCGTTGCTATTCACTTGTGTAAAATAGCCTGTCACTTATCATTTGTGTTTTTTAACGAGACTTTCAAGGCGTATAGACTTATTAAGTAATCATTAAGTAATTTATTGACGAAGTTCTGTCTGAATTAAATATGTTGCTTCCGTTAGATTTTAAAATGCAAGTTTGTGTCTTTCAAGAATTTACTTGCATTTTCTAAGTGGCCTTGTGATGTGAGAGCAGTGTCTGGCTTCATATGAAATAATTTTCAGTTTTAAAAAATAGCTGAGTAGAATTTGTAAATAATTTTACCTAAGTGTTACTGTAATAGTATTAATTGTAGGAAAGAATTCACTGGTTTTTGGTTTCACAGTCCATAAAATGACTCCAATCTGAGATATCTTTAGGTCATTTGCAACAGTAACTTGTTTAAAATAGCCTGTCGCTTGTCACTTTATTGATGAATTTAAAAAACGATATGTAAAGCAAGGCATCATTCGTTAGTCAAGCAGCTGCAAAATTAAATTGTTGCACGACAACACTCGGTAGCTTATTATTCAAGCAACTAAAGAAGTCATCTTCAGCTTGAGTTGCAAACTTTTTCCACACGTGGCGTGTTCAGTAGATTTGTCTCTGCCTGACTATCATTTATTAAAATTATCACAATATCACCTTACTTTTATTCACTGTAATACAGTTGATGATATCTGCAAATCTATTGACTCTCATTTGATAGTCAAAACCGCAAAGTTTTCATCGCAATGGAACCCAGTACAAACTCAATGAAAATACATATTTCAATTCTTCGTAAAATAAAAATCTCTTCGCCACACCTAACAGATAACAACTACAGAAAAGTTCCAAAGATAAGTTCACGCGGTAAAGGATACCTCCTGTTTGTTTCCCCCCGATTTTTCCTCCATTATTCTACGGGAAATATTTGGGTTGTACGAATCTCGAAGGCAGAAGGGGCGCGAGTATCGAACGTAAGAACGTGATCAAAAGCAAATGTAGGCTATTTGCTCGAGGCCTGAGCGAAGCTGAAAGGAGAATCCGCGACGATCTTTTGTTTCGAATCGGAAACAGGAACACCGAGGGAAAAGAAGAACCTCCCTACCGAACATTACAACTTATTATTAACAAAACCACGACCTTCTTCCGCCCATCCTCTATTTCCAAACTAATAAAATACCAATCGAAGCTTCTCCAATTTGAACCGAACCGATGACAAACCGGCGCAGTCAAAGTGAAATAAAAATCCCCGAGTATGACAACGAGAATTTCTTCGTGTCGTTTAGCTTTGAATGCCACCCGTCGCATAAAACAAAGATTCCACGCGGAACTATAGCGCGCCTGCCACCCTCTGTTACCCTCCCTCCCACCGTCGGAAACAATTAACTTGGACGAGGACGCTCGTCAAGGAGACGAATCACGGGCCATAATCCAGCCTGGCCGGCTACCGGATGGGCCAGCTGACACGATAAAAAACATTCCTGCCCCCTCGAAAACGCGGCGGCACACCTTTCTCCTTTCTTTTTCCAGCGGCGGCCTTTTTCCCCGTCAGCGGACCGGACTCTGCGTCGAATGGCTGGCCATTCTTCGCGAAAGCATCGATCGCTGCCGCGAATTCGAGAAAAACCAGCCACCTTCTCTCTTTATTCTTCCTGCGTTGGATACGAGGAGGAAAGAGGTGCAGTTCAGTTGGTAGAAAGGGTGCATTTGCGTTTGTAGTGTGGAAACTTAGCTGGTGATCACTTTGACAGAGGTGTGACATGAGAGGGAAGAAATATTGGTGGAAATGTGTGGATTTGTCTTTTCTTGTTGTTGTTATTTTTAGGTGGTTATTGTAGGTGGTTGATGGGACTGATAAACCAGGAACGGCTTCCCTCCATTGTCAAGGAGATTACGATAATTGCTGCGACCTGGAAACCGTCGCGGCGTGTAACAGGATTCGTGCGATCAACGAACGGACTTCTCCCGGCGGGTGAAAGAGGAATGGAGAAAAACGGGGAACTGTGGATGTCAGTGCACTGTGAAGAAGTGAAATGTAGCGAGTAAGTAACGTTAAGTGTCTTCTATATAGGTGTTTTTAGGAATTTTAATTGAATCTTCCATATTAGGCAATATTTCAGTTGCGATTTTTTATCAGAGCACTGTGAAGAAATGAAGCATAATAACAAAGCAACGTCAAGTGTCTCCTGTATAGGCATTCTTACGAACTTTTGTGAATTTATATTAAATATGAATAAAAGGACTGAATGCCTCATATTATGCAATATTTGAGTTCAAATTCGTTTTTCAAAGGGGACACGTTTAATTTTAACTACCGCCACTTGAATTCGAACGAATGATCTCGCAACGAAGATCCAGTCACATTTTACGACTGTAGATATTTCCAGTCTCTTGAAAAGAAAAAAAAAGAAAAAAATGGGGGAAAAGAAAGATCAGAGCGAGGACATCGCGTGTTCGAAAATTACACGTCGAACGCAGACGCAAGAAGGAAGTTACTTCGAGTCGAGATTTTTCGCTTCTTCGTAATCGTCCCCATTTCATGAACATCGCTCTTCATTTCTCTCTCGTATCTACGTCAATTTGTCTCACCTCTCTTACGGAGATCTTCCACAATTTTCGACCGTAAAATTAATCGCGGCCAAGTTGACAGGTATACGAAGCTCATTTTGCAAATTTTACAGCTTCTTCCGCGATCGTTTCTATTCTACCAACGATAAACAAGGCTTAATTAAATTTCGACGAGTTACAGGTTCAACGTTTATTAGACAAGCTGTAGGCGAGAGTGAAGTTTACCCGGCGAAGAAGAGAGAAATTGGTTTGAACGTAGGAAGAGGAGTGACTCGAATCTTGCGATATTTAATTGACATGCTGTTAACGGAGTTCCTTAAAACATATTTAATATTAAAGGGATGTGGGGTATTAAGGATGCAAATATTTATGCTTCTAGAATTATAAAGTCAAATAGTTTGAAAACCCTTCTTCCCGGCTTCTTTCGAGTTTCCATTACCCACAATAATTAAATGGAATATTTAAACGTGTACAAACTCCGGGATGGGAAAATGAAATCAGCGAACGAAAACAATCTCTACTTATTTTCCAAATTGAAAAAGAAATGTACGTACGTTTTAAATAGCCCAGTTCGAACTATTCATCTTTTCGTGTCACAGGAATTCGGGATAAAAATATTTCAAACAGTATTTTCCCGCTTTTTTATTGAATATTATACGTAAATACTAGAATTTTTAACTTTTCATATTGTTCAGCCTTTTGTGCAATTGTTAGGAGTGAGAATAAAATGAAATACGAGTTGGATGATTTCGAAAATATTCACAAATTTCTTCTTGCGTTATTGAAATTTCAAAACTCCTTTCCACAAATGGGGCCTAAATCAATATTTCTCATTTCGGGATATTTAGACCTTTTGCTTACTCTTTTTGCAAAAATTTTCCCAAATAAAAAATAAATGGTAAATTCAAGTTTTTCAGATTTTTCCTCATAAATCCGCACTTTAATCAAAATTAACCCACTAAATCCGAGTCCCGTACGTTTTAACGAATTTTTTTCAGGGTTAAAATATTCCACTTTAAACTTTTTATTGGGAGGCTAGTCGATTGCAATGCGTGAAAATCACGGATTTCTATATAGTATGGGCCCTGGAGTCCCACTTACAATTAGACTTACAGGATTATCACTATTTAGGTTTGCGGGACGCGCCATTTTGACGCATTTTAATTTCACAAGGAAAATTACAGAAATCGCTTACATTTCTCTCTCACCGCTCGTTATAAATTTTACATAAATACATAATATCACAGTTTCATTTATAAGTTAACACGTTGGCCACAAGAAAATTTTCATTATTCTAAGCATAGTGTTATATCATTCCTATTCTGCTTTCTTATTATTATCTTTTCAAATTAAAAATAACGTCTAGTCAGCTACGATGTTCCAAATTTTCAGTTGACGATATTCATTTTATTTTAATTACTCTTAAACATTTCAGCCCCTCCGGGGTGAACGCGTTAACAGCGTATAATATGTTGTGTTTCAATGAAAACCTGCGCTTCAAATTCACGGATAAAAAATATCCGCAAACCTACTCCACCTAAACAAGATCATTTCCACCCTAAATCGCAATAAACCAGACGCTCGAAAAAAAGAAATTCCAGAAACCCAAAAATTTGGCCGCAGTTACCGCGCGAGTCCCGTTCGCGGGATCCGCTGAACGGCGGTGGCGAGTTTGAAAACGGGGTCAAACGTTCGCCAATCGGGGACGAAACGCGGAAATGAAAAATGCGCGTGCCGGCGCGGCGAAGACTGATGCGTTCGAATCCCGAGGCGAACCGTTCACAAAAGCGCGAGCCACCCCGATCCCGTTACTCTTTCTCCGGCTGCTTGCTCTCCTCGCCGAGTGGCTCACGCTTGAACGCACGTCGCGAGACGGATGAACAGGAATACGTCGAACGACAGAAGAAAATTCTGGTCGACGTTCAAAGAGGAGGCCGAGCACATCGGGATCCGTACAATACCTGAACGGACGCGACCAAGAGGCACGAGAAGCCATGGGAATAACAAGATCATTTGTCACCAGCCATTTGCATACGTCGCCCTCGCCGTTCCACCAGCGGCGCGCCGCGCGTGTAAGGTTCAATTGAATGAACCTTTGTTGAATATCGGATGAAAAATAACGAGTGTGACGGCCATCCTCTTGTCCTCTCTTTCTCTCCATACTCCCCCAACTTCTACGCTTCGTTCACTTTCCCTTTGTTCTTTTCCACGTTCGGTCCCTCTTTCCATCGAACGGGGCAGCGCGGAGTTCACGTGCGTGCTTTGCCACCACCGCCGTCGTCGCCGCGACTCGTTTTTATTCATCACGACGCCCCCTTTTTCACGGCGCGGCGTTACCGCCGCCGCGTTCCTACGGCTCCACCTCGTGAAACCGACAGCCAGCGAAAAAAGCCGCGTGCACAGGAAATTACACTCGTCAATCTGATTGTCCGTTATTAAATCTCATTGGGGCGGCCGGCTCATAATGCCGCGCGTGGAAGCCCGGAAAGTATCCGCTCGAAGACCGAAACTGACAGCTCGAACGAACTGTGTCACTGCGTTGTAGTGTTTCACTTCGACTAGCGAAACCATTCATGGGGTTGGAGAGTGGCGTGAAGCAGGAGGGAGAGGAAAAGTGTGAAAATACGTTGGTAAATCTTTTGGGTTTTTGTGTATATGGATGTCTTCGAGCTTGTGGGGCATCGATTCACTTCATTTTCAGATATATGTAATAGCCAGATTAACGCTCGAGATGTGTTCTTGGAAGGCAAAGCGTTAAATGTTTAAGTCGTCTTGGGATATACAGTGAGGAGCAAAAGTGAACACACTTACGATATTTTTACAAAAATGAATTTTTATTCAATGTTTGCATATAGTATTGGAAATGGGTTATGGAATGAAATAGTCTTTTAACTTTGTAATGTACGATTTATTTACGGTCTCAGAGGAAACGTCTTTACTCTATTGAATCTTCTGAAGGACTGTTTCTGGACACCCAAAAGAAAGTTGGGGTCCTGTTATACCTAGAAACTGTTTACATTGTGGTATGGCATTGTGCAGTGAGTGATTCGAAGATGGACACCAGATGCATCTGATGGAAGTCTTAGTGCCTTTGTTTAAAATAACCCGAAGACATTTTTGTCCTCACTTGATTATTTCCATAGGGTGTTGTTAGAAATAATCCAACATATAGAATAAAAAAAAAACAAAATACATAGCATCAAGTACAATGTTTTTTAATATGAAATGTTTCTTTGAACATGAATTGTGGTGCAAAACCGATTACACGGAAAAAATGTGTCTTTATTGAAATAATAATAATATCACGATTGTTTAAATTTTCTTGTAAACCTAAAATGTTGTACTTAATACTATATATTTTGTTTCTTGTTATTCTATATGCGAACGTTAAATAAAAATTCATTTTTGTAAAAATATCGTATGTGTGTTCACTTTTGCTCCTCGCTGTAGTAAATTGGGATAAGGAAACGTGCGATTGAGAGTAAAGAAGTTTTACTTTAACTTTAAGTTACCTTTAGATATACGTACAAAGCACAAATGTATTTTTGTGTTTTGCCGAAAAATGTGGCTTTTCTGAAATTTTCTATTTTTTGATGACAAAGTCATTTAATGTTGTTTGTCATTTTTTT
>NW_017100341.1:718820-741222 GCF_001263275.1 Habropoda laboriosa | reverse complement strand
ACTATTTAACAAGAACAATATCACAACTCCAAACAGGGCTGCTTTAACCTTTTTTTTTAAACAGTGAGCAATACACATAAGCAATATTTTATTAGAGACCGTTAAACCCTTAGACTATTAACTAAATTGTAAGAGAAAGAGAAAATTTAAAGACACCCTGCGTATCTAAGAAAATTTGAATAAAAAAAGCAACCTATCTAAAAAATTTGTAATTTTTTCATAGAGACTGTGTTAGCAACAATTTCACGAGCAATTTATTCTATTCTTTCGTGTAGATACTCGCGATAAAAATAAGTTAATATTCCACGAAACAAGTGAAATACCGAATTTTTCCGCAGGGAGATAGAAAAGAGCGGTCCTGATTGTTACACAGGCGAAGCTTATTTCCCATGAACGATAGTGAACAAGTATAGCCTTGGTCACCGAACGAACTGCTGCGAGAAAATGTTAATATTCGAGATACCAACAGAGGGGTAGGAACCGATCCGTAGCGGAAAAGGAAACAAGTCACCGTAAGTGGCCACCGAATAGACACAATTTGCATAATATCGCGAATTTTCTCAGAATCGCGGTTGTACGCGCGTGTCAAAGCTATAAAATCAAGCTGGAAAGAACGTTCACGAGATACTTATCGCGGATTGACGGAAATGTAAATAAGAACGAGTAGAGCGATAAGGAAGTAGGAGGTGCAACAAGTTCATCGAGCCACCAGCAGCAATCGCGTACGCAACGGAAAAATCATAGTTCTCGAAACAGATAGAAATCCGCGGACGAGCAAAGAAAACGACAAAAAACAAACGACACATTAATTGCATTCAAGATCGATATCCCCGGCGAAATCGATTTCAGATTTCCATCTAAACGACCGAAAGTTCCCGTACGCACGTCAATCATTGCCAGTTATAGCTCATTACCGTTGTTGCACGCGTTACCGTATTACCATAAAGAATCGATTTATCTCGTACACAGTTTCGAGTCACGTGGTTCACGCGGAATATTACGCAAAACGGGGGTCGAAGCGACGCGACGCGCGTGTAAAACGCGATACACGCGACAAAATTATCGCTACCCATTCGAACAATTTTTCTTTTTTTTCTCTTCCTATTTTTTCTGGCTACCACTCCATGCCACTTCTGTGTGCATGCGTGCGTGTGTGTCGGACGATCGAAACACGAAGCGTGTCGGAATTTAATCCTCGAAACGGCAAACACGCGAACGATCGATCGACTCTCGCGGTTAGAGAGCAGGCGGGGCGCATACTCGCGGAGAAACGCGGACGTAACGGGCGTTATCTCGGAAACGTGGAATAACTTTATGGTCAGCCAAGGTCCTCGTGGAAACGTCGGGCGACGCGAGATAAGGAACTTGTTAAATAAAAAGGTAAGTAAAGCGGGGAGGCTTATCGTTTGCTGTGGTCCCGCGCGCATCAGGACAAATCGCAACGAGAGCGTACAGAAAGAGAAAAAAAGAAGGAAGAGAGGAGAAAGGAAGTACATAGAAGAAAAGTGTAGGGGCGAGGGAGAAGAACTTGGCAAATGTACGGGCTGCTCGGTACGTAATCAACTTTTCGAAAAAATTTCCCTCGCTTCTTGGCGGAATTACCGGAACACTGTGTGCTTCTCTCGGAAGTACAACTCGCGTTGTTGGATCGGACCTCCTACCCTCCTTCGAACACACACACGCACACGCGCACGCGAATTGCCACGCTGTTTTCCAGGTCTCTCTTGGAAACTCGCCGCGATCCCATCGAAGAAGTAAATCCAATCCTGTGGTTCTCGCTGCCGGCTAACCGCAACGATATACTAATTCCGTGGAAAAACGAGCGTCGCTCGGTGAAATGTGGCACGATTGAATCGTCGCTTGGACGATCGCGATAATTCGTTTGCAAACTGCTCGCTTGTTAGAGCTTCGCGGAAAAAAGTGAGGGAAACGTGTAGGTAACTGCCGTTGCGTAACACGAAGCGGTTTCGAGCGCTTTGTGATCTTTGCGACGATTAATTAGCGATGCGATTTAGTCGCTCTTTCTTGAAAAGTGATAGAACGAGGGATGGAACGATGGGGGATCGCGAATGCTGTACGAAATTCTTGAATAACTTATAAAATTCAGTTGTAATATGCGAATATTTCGGTCGGGTGTTGAACCTTTAATGGACGTGATTAAAAATTAGCGAAATTTTCATGTGCTGCGATTTCCAATTTTAGTCTTTACTTCGGTTCTTGTAAATGTGTATGCAATATTTAGCGTGCAACAGAAGTTTCTGGAGTGTGAGTTTAATAATTTATTGCGGTGGAATGGGAGATTGTAGAATTGTCATTCTTAGTTATAATGTTCCACTTAGAAGTTTTTCAGTTTTCGGGATGAAATATTCAAATATTTCGAAATATGTTTCACCTTTTCACCCTTTTATGAATTTGTGATTTATTATCGCATCTGTAATGCATACTAAATGACATATGCATCTCTCTGGTCACGAAGAAAATTAAGGAAAGTCAGAATGTCCTCATTTCTCTCGGATGTTCGAAAGTGTTAATTAGTGCAATTAAATTAAGAACAACAGAAAAAGTAATAAGTTAATAATTCTGCTGGGTAACGTTAAACGTTTAAAATGGCAATCTGAATCGAGAAACTTTTATCCCACGCAGTACTTCCTATTTGATACAAATACAAGTATTAGGTCATACCGTAAGTTCATGTCGAATGAAAAAAATATTTTAAGAAAAATCGAAGGAAATTCTACAGCGACGATATAACAATTTTACCCCAAAAAAAAAAAGAAAGGTAGAAACACATTGTGGAATGAGAAGGTTCCTTGGAAATATTGATCGAAATCACAAAATTCCACATACATTAACTTCTGTTGAAATAAAGAAATAATTCATTTTACATTAATCATTCTAACTTTAAAGTTCTTCATACGTAAATACACCTAAACACGCCAGAAGATATTCTATTTACAAAATTCCATAACAACAATGTAATTACATAACCTACACTACCGGCCAAAAGTTTGGAATCGCCGAGCGTTGCAATTTACACAAAAATGTCCAGAAAAAGGTCAGCGACTTTGAGAATTTTTTATCCTTCGAATCAATTGATATGAGATAAATTGACAAATGTAGAATTGGCCATATTGTCAAGGGGGTCCTCTTGACTAGTTTTTTCAGGAAGGACAGAATTGTATCAGCACTCGTGCAGTATAGTTCAAAATACAAGGATTCACCCTGTTTAACCGCCCACGTTTATATTTTATTCCACCGCTCACCACCGTTATCCTGACCGTTTTTACCTTACACGATGAAAAGTGGGAGGTGATTCGAAACTTTTGCCCGGTAGTGTATATCACGACCTAATAATTTCTAAATAAACAAACCACGAGCCTCCCAAAAGTCCACTCTTCAACGAACAAATTAACCCATTTGACAAAAAGCCGCAATCTCCGAATCAATTACCACGATCGTACGTCACTTTCAATTACACTCCTCTTTAAAAACATTCTCGAATCGTCAACTCCTCGACCGTCCGGATAATCGCGCGTCTTCCATTGGCCAGGGACTCGAAAAACGGCGTACAATCCCGGTGGTTGAGTGGCCATTAGCCATTTGCGCGTCTTTTTCCCCCGGCAGGCCGCTTTCGAGCTAATAAGCTCAACAATTCCCTGGACGGGCAGACGAGGTAGGTATCTAACTAGCCTGGTGAGCGGTGCACAGCACCGGGAACAATGGCCCGGCTCTGGTTACTGACACGCGGCCCGCGTGAACCGGTCCAGGCTAGTACGGCCGACAGCGCATTGACAGAGATATAATTAATGCGACACATATCCGCTGGTTGAATAGACGCGCACGATAGAGGCTGACGCGTATATTCCAGCGTGAAAGCAACCGTCCTGTCCCCTCTCGCGAGAGAGAGAGAGAAACGGGGGCTCAATAAACGGGCCATCGGGTGCCTTTCAACCCTTGACAATTCCTTCGCAGCCCGTCGTCAGATTATTGCCCTCCCAGCTGACTGGAAAAATTCGTCGTCGAGCCCACCCCTGCGGCGCGACGCTTCGCTGGATTCAATTGGCTCCGCGAATCATCGATCGCTCCGATCGACCGCGTTTCAAAGAAAATTTCCGAGGAATTTTCCCGGAGAACGTTCTCCACCGGTGATTTTCGGCAGCGGGGGAATTTACGCGGGACGACGGGTTTCTCGATCCCATTGTGACGTTTACGAGGTGATATTTTGGGGGATGGAGAAGGGTCGAAAGGGTGTAAAGATGTGAAATAATTTTTTCGAGATGGAGATTTGAGGAGGAATGTTTAGGAATGGGAGTGTTGAACTTGAGATGCTTATTTTGTAGTGAAATCGATGGATGAAGAGTCTGATTTTTAGGGTTGTCGCAATGTACTTGTTATGGGAGTGTTGAACTTGAGATGCTTATTTTGTAGTGAAATCGATGGATGAAGAGTCTGATTTTTGGGGTTGTCGCAATGTGCTTGTTGCGAAACCGATAATTGTCCCTCTTTTTGAGTCAGACCATTTAAGGAATCTACTCGGGATAGGGGACTCGGGTAGTGCACGGAAGATTGACTATTAACGCACAACAATTTCCTATTAAAACGATGTATTTGTAAATGAACGTGAACAGAGCGCGAAATGTCTAAGTTTACTGGTCGGAAAAATTGTGTGTCGTGTCGTGTGGTGTTCGCTATTTTATAAACTACGTGTGTTTTTGGGTGTGTTTGGGGTGTGTCTGGTGGTGGTGCGAAAGTGGGGAATTTCTTCTTACATTTGTTATATTGCTTGTCGAAGGTCTGTTTATGATCTTAGGTCATGTGGTGTTCAGGTGTGAGCGGCGTCGAGTTTTTGGGTGTCGTAAAATAATTTCCGTACCGGCTAAGACTTCGCTTTTTAAGACGTGCTGGCCTATCGAGAATACCGATGTATTGTTCGGCTCGTCGGTACGGCCGGACAACCCAAGCGACGTCTGTTACTTTACTTACGCTATTTATTTACTGTGAAATTTATAAACTACAAATGTAATAATAATTGACGAGGACAGGGGAAAAGGAGGAATGTCCACTTGATGTAATTTTGAGTAAAATTGAAAATCTCGTTTATATTGGATGGTTGCAGAAGTTCGTGCCCGATTCGAAAACAAAACACAAGCGGTGTGTGCAAAGGCACGTTTCATTTGAAAATAAAATTAAACGAAAATCATGACCAGGCTTAGAACAGGACACTGTAAACTTACACATGAGTACCTAATTAAAAAAACAGAACCACCAATATGTAACGTCTGTAAGCAAATTATATCGACCAACCATCTACCATTCGAATGCAGTAGATACCACGCCCACAGACAAAAATATAAAATAAGAAACACGTAGAAAATACCTTACTACATCTACCATAATACATAATCGGATAGAAACGAAGAAAACAAGATGCGACGTAAATCTGAAAATAAAAGAAAAAATTAAACGAAATGAAGAATTATTTGAAAATAAAACACAAGCGGTGCATCTTTCGATAGGAATGTACAATAGCATGACGCTGAAAGGCTCCCGCCACCTCTGAAGATCGGGCACGAACTTTTGCAATCATCCAATACTTTACAGTCCCACTTAAAAAATGCATCATGCATTAACATAGCACAAAAACCACTGTGCAAGACTCGTTCCTTTTCCATACAAACACCGATACCCTCACCTCTTTACGACAATAACTTGGAACCTTTATCTCTGTTCCCATTCCTAAATACAAAACAGAATTCTGCAATAAAAAGCACATCCATATGCATTGAAACATTACAGCACGCAGACTTTGTCCTTTCTTCCCTTGACTCTTCGATTCTCCTCGAACTTCAACTACACTTAACTAGTCTGAACATTGTACTCGCTATTAAACTATACATGAAAGAACGGTTGAATGGACCTTGATCTATAAACCTACAGCGATTGAACCTCCGAGATAAATCAGATCTGATCGTGAATCATTTAACGGTTCCGCAGGGAGACCGTGCGATTGTCTTCGGGAAGTTCTCCGCGGGAAAGTTTCGCCGGAAGTTTCTCGGTGAATGGTTAATCGCGTTAATCGAGCATCTGTTAATGATTAAGACGAACAGCGACACGGCGATCCGTTTCGAAGGGGGAGTAGTCGACGACTCGGCGAACGTGTTAACGAGAAAACTCTTTGCAGAAACGCTCGAGAAGTTTGCAACGGGAGGGCTGGAAACTTCGATTTTTGCTCTTGTTACCGCGGTAATTAGCGTCCAAGGGACAGCTTCGGGGGAAAACGGTACCGCTTAAAAATTTCAAAAGGCAAACGAGCTTCTTGCGATCCTCCGCTCTCTCTCTCGGCGACACCCAATGAAGAAACTGAACGGACGCTGTGTCGTAACTGGCGCGTTCCGAACTTTCGAGATCTCCGTCGAATCGACGAACTGGATGAATAATCTTTACCAGTTTTTCCCCGAGACGATTACTGTCGATCGAAATACACCGAGTGTTTCCGTCGCGTTGTTAACACTCGAAGACGAGCGTTTCTATTTCCTACCGGCGAACTTCTCGTGAAAATCCATAAACCGCTCTCGGTGACGTTGTCAACCGGTATTTATCAACGCTAACTGTCGTCGAGTTTAAACTCGTACAAGCCATAAAAGCAACTTCATTCGCTGGAAACGACTCCGTTTAACGCTGCAGAACCAGGGAACCATGTCTGACTAAAAGTATTAATTCGCACGAGCGACAAGCAAACTTCTTATGCTTTCCTCGTTAACCCTTTCGAGACAATGGGCTCGTATATTCGCGGTAAAGCACGGAAGCAACTGTTAAACTCGCGGATTTTTCGGCAACGAAAATAATTCGCCTGGCCACTAATTTATTAACCTGCACTTAACAGAAGAATTAATAAATACTGAGCTAAATAGTTATAAGAGTGATCCTTTTTTTTTCTCTTTTTTTTTTTTTTTTTTTTTTTTTTTTTTTTTTTTTTGAAAAAGAAATAAATACTGACCTATACAGTTATACAGAGCGATCCACATATTTTCACATTATTTTCGGTATTACTGGACTGATCAAATTTTCTTTTCTCGCCAAAGATATGATTTCAAAGGGTCTTCAAGACAGTCATCTAAGATTTTTTCTGTCTTCCTTTAAAATAATTTTTCAAGGCCACGTTCAACTTTTTTATGTACACAAATGTCGTTGAATTCGTCTCAATTCCCATTAGATAATATACAAAAAAAAAAGCAAAGGTAATTCCTACGTAAAAAAATTGACCATAATCACGAAAATTTATTTAACAAAAAGGACTTGGAAAAAATCTAAGATTATCACTTTGGAGATTCTTCGAAACAGAATCCTCCACGACAAAAAAGACTTTAACGAAAGTCTGCAAAGGGTTAAAAACCGGGAGCAAAGTTGACGGAGAACGACTCCTCGCGAAAAAAAGCGACGATGATGGCGCACCTAGGAAGCAACGTACGCGAAATTACCGTCCGTAAGTTCCGGCGTTATCATCGTCGTCAAATGGATATCCGAGTATTATGCAAGGAAAACCAAAGATGGAGCCGTAATGTCACCAGGGTTCGGTGCAGGAACCCGCGTATCGATTCCGAGTGCACGGGCAAGACCGATGGCGCACAAAGTAGCTGGCAAAAAAAAACCGTGGGCGGCTGCTTCGCGGATGGTTTACTCGGATAAGATGGAGGGGAAAAAAGGAAAACCGGGAATGGAAAGGAAAAATCGAGCGAGCGGAAGTGAATCGGCCCGGTCGAAAAAACGGTCTCGAGACATTTCCTTGCCTTCTTCCTGCTTTCGCCCCATCTCGACCGCCCACTCCCTGCGCGAATAAATTTCCTATAGGTCCACCCCAATGCCTACGGAAGATTTCCGCGAGCTCATTTCCTCGGGAAATGCATTTTTTTCTGGCTAATTATTTTCCGCGTGAATAATCGCGATATCCGAGGAAAAATTTCAGCTTGAATGTGGTTGTGATTGATAGAGAATTGTGGCGAGATGAGTAACACGAGAAGTATCGAGGTTCTTCGATGTTTTTGAGGTCAGAAAATATGGTGACAGTTTTTTTTTTCACTATCCTGGTTTATTTGCTCTCTGTTACCAAATAGCAATGAACAAGTGATTTAAGTATAATAGCATTAACATAGTGAATTATTATATTTTGCCCATCGGCTCCTGTATTTTTGAGTATTTTAAAGGTCAAAATTAAGGTGACGGTTTTTTTTATTCTTCTTCTTTGTTTGCACTCTGTTACCAAATAGCAATGAACAAGAAATTTAAGTATGACGGCATTAATATAGTGAGTTATGCAGCTATTTTACTCAGCAGCTCATGTATGTTATATGGAGAAATGGTGTATAAAAATGAAATTGAAATATTGAGTATGGAATTTGATTTTTAAATATTATAAAAAATGTCGAATCTTCCCTGGAAAGTGTTTCTTCATATTTAGGAACAAACAGTAGTAAGACAATCGAAACAGATTTTAGCAAGAATTAAAACAACGAACTTCAAAATTACCTATTAAAATACACCTAATAAAAATTAAGGCCATTGATGGAGATGGCATAGGCTTGTCAATGTATCAAGGACATATTACTTCTCTTTTAGATTTAATTGCATTACTTTTCATTAAAAAATACGATAATGAAAATTTTTAAATCGATTTTCTTGAAATGGCATTTTCGCCTATGTGTCCTTTTTCCATCAAAGGCCCCAATTATCAATATCTACTTTGTTAACCACTTGGATTAGAACAAAATCTCTCACACGTGGTAGCTACTTAGGATTAAAAATAAATTACACCTATCTCACTCATGATATTTTCACTTTGACAACGATTTTCCCATTTATCATTATCACTCATCATTAAAATTCAGGATCAACATTAAACAAAGTACGATTACGTGAATAATTCCACCAGCACGATTTTCTAACTCTTCGTTTTCCCACTCCGCCGAATATTTTCCTCAGCTAATTACTCCAAACTTAAACAGACACTTACGCTCCACTCAGTTGTCGATTAAATTCCAAGCCAACTCGTTAAAACGTGAAATACTTCACATAGCACGAAGAACCAGAAGACCGAAAGGAGAAAGAGTACTCAGAAAATTACAACCAATCGAGGAAATTCGAGTTGCATTAAGTTTCGATAGGGGGGAACGTGAGGTGCAGGTTCTCCCCGTGTCATCGACACTGTTCAAAAGATTTAATTGATGCTTTCAGCCGGTGAACGTGCTTTCACATCGCGTATACGAGCACGTGCCCATTCATAAGGGGGCCTTTGCGCGTACATTGTAAGAGCAGAAGCTCGTTTCTCCTGGCCGGCCATTGTGGAGAGGCCGATCGTTATCGCAGAAACATATCCGTGTCGAGGTTGTCCATAGATTCACCGGGATCCGGTATTTTAACACATTGCGTACGCCTCTCTTGCTCCTCCAACTTGCTCCCTCACAGACCTCGTACGTATTTCTTGTACGTACCGCGTTTAATGGATTTTATCGAACCGTTAAATCAAGCCAACGTCGGTTATCTTTTGTCCCCGGTAAACTAACCTAATGTAACTAAACTTACCGTTGTTCGATTACATTTGCAAACTCTGTAATTTTCGAATTACAATAATGAGATGCACGAAACCGATATTCCGGTGTGTATCGTGAGTTTCTCCTGGAGGTATTTATTACGAACATTTATCACTTCGCCACTAAATAGACTTTGATCATGCAACTTTGTATCTCGCGAGTGTAATATATCGGCTGTCGTAGGAAAGATATATTTCGGAGCATTTGTCAACCTTTCCAGCGGGATCAAATTCTATCTGACAGGAGAAAAAGTCAGGAAATTATATGTGATATACGTTGGGTCAGGGTTGAGTGTAATTAAGCACGAATCAATTTTGGAGAAATTCGCGGATGAAATTAGCTTGCGTGTCACGAAACACACACACTGAGAGAACAGCGACGATTATGGTACCAGCAAGGTAGGATAATTTTTATTTCGTACTCATTCGTCGGTTGGCTTGTTCGACGAGTTTAGTGTCGGAGAAACCTGGTCCAGGTTGTGATGATATATTAGTGTAAATTGTGGATGCTGTTTTTATTTATACTGTGAGACGATGACACTTGACTGATGGATTTTTGAATGAACGAATGTATGCGTTTTTTTTTATGTGACTGTGTTGCTTGTTCGACTGTTGAATTTGTGAATGACGACGCGTATAATGGTTTCGGTGTGACTGTAGCGTTGCTAGGTTTCGTCGTACTATTCTTGTGTAACTATGGCGTTAGTGAATATATATGCAGACAGGAGGTGGTTGCAGCGGAAAAGTATGATGTGTTCTACTAATTGGTCGACCGAAGATGTGTGGTAAACAAATACTATGAGCTACAGAGGGTTAAAGATTGTGAAGAAATTCACAGTATTTCACGACCTTCGGCCTACAACTGCGAAGGGAATGTTGAAAACTGTGAGAGAGGATAGGCAGAAAAGTAACGGTTAAAGGCGTTTTTTTGTCCTGAGCCTCCTATGGACTCGTCAGTAAAGCTTTCTAGGAGACCCGTGTTTTAGACGCGGGAGGGACTGGAAGGACTCAGGTCAGAAGTTGTATATATACAAATAGGAGCCTTTATGAGGACTAGCGAGAACTTGTGGTTACTCCGTCCCTCTGGTGGCAGAGCGTAGGAGGCTCGCTACAACTGTAATAAATCTGAAGTTCTTACTTTTTTTTTCCATTCCTGTTGTTTGTTTCTCCATCAACCGATTTCGATGAAATTTTCAGCATGTATATAATTGACACAAATCTACAAAACGTGTTTTCAATTTTCATTACAATCTCAAATAAAAAAGTTGTAAACAGTGACCTTTGCAATTTTCTTCGCGATTCCCGCAAATTGCAATTTTATCAAAATATTTTTGTTATCTAGTATACTAATCCTAACTACTCAAAGAAACTCAAGTCGTTTGGTCGAATTTGAAAAAAGTTACACTGTTCTAAAGAGTGTCCGAATATTAGTGGAACTCACTGTATATCGAGGGAAATCTCGAATGAAAAGTTTCGAGATCGGTAACGGACGAAGTATAGATCGATTGCCTCGTTAACGCGTCGAGACTTCTCGATCGAGGAAGCCGAGAGATATCACGATCGTCCTGCGATTGTTCGACGGTTAAAACTGCGGAGAAAAGCGTGTAATTCCGTTCGCGTGACGAATGTAAAGTTTTTGTCGGTGGCTTGTCACTGCTCGACCGTGTTTCCGGCCTTCGTGTAGAGGAACACAGACTCCAACTTTCTTTCTCCTATCGTTGTTTTTCCCGCGAGCGTCGCCGCACCGGGACGAGTGTTTTGCGTAATTATGTTTCCAGAATGCGCCGATACGCGAGTCTTTCGACAGAGGAACGTTTTCTCCGTACTATTTCAACGGAGTATAGCTACGTGCTGCACTGTGCAGTAGCTTTACAGGGAACAGTATTTTATGCTGTTTCGCCAAATGGTGCAGATTACTTTCGCGGAACAAAGAACTTTTTCTTCTCGTGTATAATGGATATTTTATAGGGAATAATTTAAAAAATATAGAGAAGTAGGAAGATTTCTTAAATTGTTTGTTTAAACGTGATGATTTTTCGGATTAATTAACGATTTACAGTATTCTTTTCTCATGCATGGTGAATATTTTACGAATAGGATAATAGCAATTAATTTAAAAGTAGGAAGATTTCTTAAACTATTATTCGTTTAAACGAGATGTCTTGGGTTAATTAACAATTTACAGTATATTTTTTCCATGCATAGTGAATATTTTGTGAACAGAAAAATAGCAATTAATTTGAAGAATATACAAATGTAGATAGATTTCTTAAATTATGTATTTAAGTACAATGAAGAATTATTAATCTGAACTTTAAATTCCGTCGAATTTCTTGAAATTGAAACAGCTATTTCAACATATACACTACCGGCCAAAAGTTTGGAATCACCTCCTATTTTTCATCAATATTAAATCTGCTGCTAATTTTTTATAAATCTGAAGTTTATCTCAATTCTACTTTTATCAATTTGTCTCATATCAATTGATTCGAACGATAAAAAATTCTCAAAGTCGCTGACCTTTTTCTGGTAATTTTTGTGTAAATTGCAACGCTCGGTGATTCTTTTATAAATCTGAAGTTTATCTCAATTCTACTTTTATCAATTTGTCTCATATCAATTGATTCGTACGATAAAAAATTCTCAAAGTCGCTGACCTTTTTCTGGTAATTTTTGTGTAAATTGCAACGCTCGGTGATTACAAACTTTTGGCCGGTAGTGTACGTTCTAATGTTATTTCAAAGCAATAATTACATAAATTAAGGTAACAGTAGCAACTGGACGTTAAACAATGACATTCGAGAGGTATCAAACATTCAAACTCGTATCAACAAGACCAGTTCTAATTATTAAACCAACAGCTTCGAACGTACTCTCGACCGCTGTTATCTGATAGCAATTATTTGAACGATTATTAATTTAACGCAAGGCAGATTGTCAAATGCACTTTTGATCAGATGATAGTCCGGTAGAGTAGTATCAACGGGACGGTATCAATAAATGAAACCACTAAACGCGACCATTCACGGTCACAGTGTCGCGTAAATTCTGCACGTAACTTTCGTTAATGCCTCGCCTGTTTCGGGACAAAAAGCTCGTGACTAAGGTGAATTGCTTTTTCGTCGATGATAAATTAGCCGCTGAAGTTGGGATCAAGTGTAAACGGGACATCGAATCGAATTTACGTTTCTTACGTTCAAATTGGTATTTCATCTTTGTTAGAAAAACAAAATTAATACTGTTCAGAAATTTCAAATAAATACACTGGAAGTACAAAAGTAATTAAATTACGATTGATTGGAAATTTAAATCTCGGAAAATTCAGGTGCATCGAAAGGCGCATTGCACTATGAAATTTCACTGCTTCATGAATCCAAAAATTGCGCACGATAAAATCTACCATGAAAGAAAAATTTCTAGCGAATAATTTCTGCAAACTTGAAAGATCCCGAAAACACCTTATCGATCGTTAAAGCTCTCGTTTAACCGACATGCAAACTCAACCCTCTAATCTCCATGCACGGACATCTCTCAACATACTAAGATCTTCCACGTCGTTTCTTCTGTTTTATTAAAATGCCGCTAAATGAAAACAGGTCGACCGATGAAAGCTTAACGAAACTCCGAGGTGGTTTAATTTCGTCTAGTTCAACAGGATCGAGAGATCCAGGTTCGGAATAAACCATTTCACAAATTTCCTCGATCCTCCGCTGAATAATGTAGCAAGATGAACCACTCTTCCAGTATCATCCGTTTGTTCCACGTAAAATAAAATCCCACCTGTAATTAATAATTCTTGATACCGTAATTTGATTGTAAGTGTCCGACGCTGCACGTGTAAAACGGTATGCTAATGAGTTAATCCGTGGAAATTCCCCAAATTCCCAAACACGAGATTACCCAGATTACCGTAATATTTCCAAAACAGTTACAGCATCCACAAACGAACGATTCACCTTCTATTGAACAAGCGTAACAAAGTCGAAACGGGTGGTAATCGGGTAGGTTCGTTGAAAAAGTGAAACGCGCGATTAAACTTGAATCCTGGGGTTCAGAGGATCGTGAAGCCCGGTAAGTTTCGTTAACGTGTCCCGGGCAGGGTTCTTACGCGGCGGAATGAGCCGGTGCCTGGTCGGGCAATAAATTAGTGGCACGTTAAACGAGCCACCTTAGCGGCCGTAGCAACGGCGCCGTTACGCGATATATCCCGTAAGCGGATGTGTCGTGCACAACCACGAGATCTTGGACGATGGATGGCCGTACCGATACGTGCGCGACTAGCCCGCCCTTAACGCTGCCCGCCGGCAATAAAGAGCGCAAAATCGTGTTCCACCCGCGTTATTAATGCGGCCAACTATCGCGACGAGCATCGTTGCACGACCCTACGGCTCTGTCTCCCTTTCGCGACCTCCCATCTCTGACCTCCTCTGTGCTGCACACCTTTTTCCAACGTCTCTCCCTTCGTTTCTCCTGCCTCTACGCTCTTTCTCGCTAGGTCGATCGCTGGATCCCTCGGTTTCTCTGTTGCCCATTTCCTAGCCGAACCTTGCGATTTATCAATCGTTACGTTCGACCTGGAGCAACCCTTTTTGCTGGTACGGTAGCGCTGGAGTCGAGGAATTTGGGGGGCTAAGAGGAATCGAATGCGCCAGTGAGATGAGATTCTAAGCTGATAGCCAAGAAGCGCTTTTGATTTTTTCACTGTTATTGCTTATTTTTGACGAGAAAGAGGTCTTGATCCTACCAATTAGGTGCAAGGACAAGCCTCATTGGTCTTCGCAAATTTCGGAATAGAGCTAGAGTCCTTCTTCCCCTCACTCCTAGACGCCTCCTTTCGATTTGCAGGTTTTTTGAAAATTTTCCTGCACGTACATATATGCCTATGCATGGTTTTTACACAAACTTTCCATCTTCAAGTTATCTAACGCCTATTACATTGTTTCAGAGCATAAGAAGAACTTACTCCAGGAGGATCTACAAAATTTCAGGTTGAAGTTAAAAAAAAAAAAAAGGATAGAGTTAGTGTCTTCCGGACAAAGTAATTCTAAGCGTAGTGACATTGTACAGATTCAACTAACATAAGTAAAAGCAACAAATCATCACAGGTACGCATATAATTCGTGGAGGGCTGAATTAACTGGAACACGTATCGAAGAAGCAGTAACTTTACATTTCCCACAGTAGTTATTCGTGAGAGCAAACGCCGATTACACTGACAGGATTGAAATTTTTTCGCGTTAACTATTAACGTGTGTTCTGCCTGGAGTATGTTGTGTGCATACTGTCGAAATAGTATAGCTACAGACAGTGGTTGTTTTTTATTTTGTGGCGAAATATTAAGTAAAATGTCTGAGTGCAAGCTTTCTTCGATTTTTGAAAGAGGGAATTATAGTCTCGTGCAAATTATCTTTTCGTTCTGATTCGAATATTAAGTTTCGCGTCAGATGAAGAACACCTAAAGCTACTTGATAAAGCAAACCAGTGTACGTTGAAGAAGAAATTAGAACGTTTCCCAGGAAATCATTAACAAGATACCTGTCTTAATTTACGACAGTGACAGGCACGAGGAGTACCAGACATCAACTAACAGCTTGTAAGTTCACCTCGTGGTACTCGTTTCTAAAGTTGTGACTTCTCCGAACAATCCTCAAGAGAGATGGAACTCACTGACAAACAAAATAACTTGTTGAAAAGCGAGGTAGGCCAACTCTACCTGTATATGTCCCGGAAAACAGACAAGTCTTCGTTAACCATTGTAAAATTCACACCTGTCTTTCCCTTTTCCAACTGATTAACATAAAATCAAATTCCACTTTCATAATATCTAACAATCAAACCTAGTATACTTGAAAATTGTAAAATTAGCATCTGCCTTACCCTTTTCGAACCAATTGACATAAAATTAAATTCTACACTCACATACTTAAAAATAGTAAAATTCGCATGTGTCTTTCCCTTTTCGAACTAATTGACATAAAATTAAATTCTACACTCATAATACCAATTAAACCAAACACAGGCTTAGAAATTGTAAAATTCCCATCTGTTTTGCCCTTTTCGTATCAATTGACATAAAATTAAATACTGCACAAATATTTCCAATCGAATCTAGCATACTCAAAAATTGCAAACTTCTCATCTATGTTTTCCTTTTCGAACCAATTAGCACCAAATTAAATTCTACACCCATAATACGAACAAAACCTGCAAAAAACACCCCACGAATGTCCCCATTTATAAAATCCTTGCACCACGCGATCCCGCGAAAAAATCCTTCACACGAGCCATGCAAAAATTTGCAATTCCCGAAGGTGGAGTTCGCGTCACGGCAGTTCCGTCGTTTTCAAAATCTCGTTTAAACCGTGCGCGTCTAGTAGGTAGCAGTCGGAACAGTTTCGCTCCGTTTGAGGGCGAGCACTTGTTGGCCGTCAGGATCTCGAGGTAGCACGGCTTCGAAAGCGTCGCGAAATCCATCGGCGAAGTTATTCGTGGAGGAAAAGGTCGACGGGGATTTTATAGAGGGGGCCGCGGCGCGCGTGCACGCGCCGTGTCAAACGCGTCTCATGCATATTCAAGAAGTTTCGCGGCGTACGCGAAGGGTGGAGTGGAGGAGGGCTGGAGATGCAGATGGAGAACCCGACGCGGCATTGCACGGGAAAACGAACTCGTCAGAAATATGTTAATGCGGACGGTCGCGCCTCTCGAAATTTATAGGCCGATTCCGGAGCTTGTCGAATGGAAATCCAAGCTGGGCACCTGCACGATTAATGGCCGCGAAAATAACAAACTCGACTCGCTGTTACCGCATGTTTATGAGCCGGCCCGGATCGAGTGACGCCGGCGAATCAATCTATCGCGCCACGTAATTCCCCGGAAACGTCATCGGCCGCTCGTTTAATGGAGCCGGGAGCGGAGCTGTTTCGACGAAACTGTTTGATTTCTGCTTCCCTCCCATCCTTTTCAAACCAGCCCATTCAATTTGCTGTTTGAAACGCTCCAACATGCGTGTTAGCTACGTGAGATTTATCACGGCCCCCGTTGTTCCGAGGTATGATACCTTTAATCATTGTTGCAACGTTACATTGTTGAACAGATCTCCTTGTTACGCCTCTATTGTTAACACCTTGTGCCGTGTTATCGCCTAGCACGCGTCAAGTAGATCGCGTTTTGTGATCAAGTTCGTTTCTTTGTTCGCGCGCTCTATTTTCGTGTCAACTCTCGAGGCGGGTCTGATCAAATTTTTTGGGTAAACTGTGACTTCTGGTGGAGAATTAGATGTCGCTGTTTGGCACCGATAGTGGGATAACTTGAAAAATGTCAATTTGACCGATAGTTGATCGTATAATCTGATCTGTTCTTTGGTATGAAACTAACGAAGTTAGAAGTGTGTCGTTGTTCACGATAAAAATACAGTGTTTATGGAGTCTATGCAAACAGATGAAAATTGACGTTTCTTGAGTGTTATTATGAATCATAAAGTAGCATAAAAGAACTCGTTCATCGTTTTAAAACTCTTTGCCCTATGCCAACGAGTCAGACTCGTAACGACATTATAGTCAACATGCGACAAAAACAGTTCTATTAGCACCAAAAATTTCAATTCTAACTTTCGTCTTAATTAATAACTAATTAATCCGTAATACATCAAACTTTCCTACCTAACACAGCACTAAAACAGTAATTACCTGCCGCTCAGATGCACGGTCAGGAAAAAAAGTTCTAATTCGATAGATTAAATTGAATTTGGGGATGAGCAACGAACAACCCAAAATTCGTCAAGCAACGACCCACTCTAATCGCCTCTAACGAACTAAAAAGCGATCTCAACCCTCTCCAACGTCCAAAAACTTCCACCAGCCAGCGTCAAGCATCTCTCACCCTCGCGAAGACACGCGACACATAGAAGTATGTCGCGAGGAGCACTCGATATCGCTAGCATTCTCGCGCGCTAATTATCCCGATCTCCCGGAACAATGCGCGCTCCTGGGTGCAATTAACGCGTCGTTAATAACGCGGGGGGACACGTAGGAAGCGCGTAACTCGATGACACCGGTCGCTCGAGTGTCCGTTTTACCCTCCCAGGACCGTGGACGTCATCGCGCGTCGCGTCGCGTCGCGTCACCGAACGATCGGCGTCACTGCTTGCAAATAGAAACGAGGGAGGGAGCGAAGAGAGTGGGGTTGTGACGGTCTGGCAACGGTAGGTCAAGGGCAACGACCCGATGTACACTCTCAACAGGATGCTCTTGATCCGTCAACGGGAGCGCTACCCTAACCTCCGCGAAGTGGTTGCCATGGAATCCCCTCCTGAATACGAACGGACGGACGCTCTTTTCCCCGCGACCAGGATCCGTGGTCTAAAGAGTCGTCGCCGTCGTCCTTCCCCGTGTGCCGATGGTTCCACGAACGGACAACTGGCCACCGTGACACTAACCACGCTGCAAATGACACGCACGCCAATTGGAAATCGGTATCGAGCACGCGAATCTCTTTTCCGGCGAAGCTAGACGTCCCCTGACCTGGCCCAATCCCCTTGGACAGGGTTTTATCTATCGGTGTTTCGACGAGACAGGTGGGGTAGATTGTTCGAGGGTGTGCTTTTTCTCTTTTCAACTTGATCCGCAGTGATCGACGGAATTGACGGTTCTTTAACGTGTGTAGGTTGATCGAGGTGTGATTGAACGTGGTAAATTAATGTAATCGTAAATGTAAAAATATAATTATAATTAATATAGATATGACAAATTCTGAGAACGAAGTTTTGTCAAGGGAGAGAATGCTAGTAACTACCTTGATGACCAGTAGACTGCGGATTTTTATGCAAATTTCTAACTTCGGTAGAAAATTATTTTAACTGGTAGGTATTGTACAAAGCACTATAATTAGGATATTTTGTATATTTTTCATATTGCGTGCATTCTGTGCTTTTTGTAACCTTAAATTTCGTACAAATACACGAAAATCCGCAGTCTAATTGATTAATGTAGATGGATGTTATTATTATTATTATTACTACTGTAAATTGATAGACAAGTAACCTTCGTATATCACGAAAATTCGTACTGTATTATATATTAACCGTATTCAACAAAATCTTGTTGAAACAGTAAGAAAAAAGACTTATTCGAAAGATTTTTAATTTCAATCCGTAAAATAGCATAAACTAAAATTCTATTCGAGGATTTTTCATAACGTTTTCATGCTGAAAATAAACGTAGAATTCACACTCCAGTCTGTGTGTTATGCTTTTATGCATTAATGTTTCGTGTTACAGTAAATTCTCTACAAGTGTCAGTCAGTTTGGATTCTACAAGTGTCAGTATAGATGGTCCTACGCTTAGGCTGCGTCATTGCTGCGCCTGTTATCTCGCTCGTAGCAGTCAAGCGTGTAACGCTACACCACTCGGTTTCTTTTACAAGATTTCACGACTCGACAATTCATAATAGAAAAATATAATTTCTTTAATTTTACCTTTTTTCATCTGAAATTTTGTTCAACATGTTGGTGAGATTTTTCTGATGAAAATGAGATCAAACACGATATAATTTGAACAACATTTACTTATTAATACTTACTGAGTAATTAATTTAATGTCAGCCTACCTCCACGTCAAAAAAAAAAAAAAATTACTTATTATTAATACTTATTGAGTAATTAATTTAATGTCGGCCTACCTCCACGTAAAAAAAAAAATGTAGGGCCGATTCTACAAGTGTCAGTCAAACGGCAGGCCAATTCTCCAACTGGCAGTCAAACGGTAGGCCGACTCTATGTAATGTGTGACAGTGAACGTGTTAATAAGTAATGTTGTTCAAATTATGTCGTGTTTGATGTCATTTTCATCAGAAAAATCTCATCAGTATGTTAAGAAAAATTTCGGGATAAAAAAACGTAAAATTAGAAAAGTTGGTATTTAAATCGCTTGGTTGCCTCGACTCACGTTTCATCCTTATCTTTTATTCGCTGTCCTTGACTACGTTCGGCAAACTACAAAGGAGGGCGCGAGGCTCGAAAACGTAGTCCCTGACTCTACAAGTGTCAGGTTTAGGTTCCTTGCGGACTGACACTTGTGGAGAATTTACTGTATATGAAAATGATACATAAGAGGCAAAAAGATGCAATAAACAGGCGAAATCAAGAGTGACTTTTACACTGGAGAACACGTCTGAAATTGTTCCGACCAAGTGTAATAATATTCTAAAAAATTTCCTATAATTCTCAGAAACAAAAAAACAGAACAATCAATACCGTCCAAATTTTTTAAATAAATATCAGATTTGATTTTGCAGGTATTCTTTATACAATTCATTTTATTTCCATATATTCTAGTAATGCAGAGATCTGCAAGATAAATTACAATTTCTCACTTCTTCCGAACAATTACTGTACACCTCTACTGTACAATTATAGGATTGAATTGGATGGTCGAAATCGTTGCGATAAAATAGTCCAGCTGGCGATAAGTTTATTTAACTTTTTACAAAACCGGTTCCTCTCCTCTGTATCGAAACGCGCTCTTCCTTCTCTCTCTCGCTCGCTTCTCCAGACGCTTCTAAAATCAAAATCTCAACTGTCTCTTTTGGCGACCTACCTCGCATATATATAAAAATCAGCCACACATTCGCTCACATACGGACTGCGCGGTTATCGCACCTTATGTTTATTGTCTCTCTCGTACTCTCGCTCTCACTCACTCACTCTCGCTATTGGGGTCGATCACCTGTCGCCTGTTTACAATTGGGCGCCGGTGACGCCGAGCATCGCTCGCGTAAAACGCGTCGATTTTGAGACGGTTCAACCGTCGTTTCTCCTAACGGCTCGGCTTCCTACACAAGAAAGTTCATTCACATCCCAAAGTCTTAATCATTCCCCCAATTTGAAAACTCATTTAACGAGCTTTCACTTTTCCACGATGCTGTATACACATATATTAGCAGTGCAACGACACTTTTACAACAGGTTTCAGCTTTCAGGCAATATTTTGGAAAATCTGCCACCAAGTACATCAGTCCACGCTACCTAGAAATTCAAAATACCCGGAATATCGATACAACTGACACCCACGTTATTAACACCTGTTACTTTACGCTGAAAAGCGTAAATTCTCCTCTCGCTCTCTCTCTCCCTCTAAATGTCTGGAAACACGTGTGCCTGAAACGGCAACTATTCATCGAGAATCGCGGCGATAATCGGGAACGAGCGTTGTCTAATCGTCGGAACAGGTAGCGGGAAAGTTGTCAGGTTGTCATCCAGCACGTAGATCGCAGCTGTCGCCTCGATCCGAACTTCTGAACGGCATCGAAATGTTACTAATTTGTTGGTTAATTAGTTAACGCGTCCGCAGCGAACCGCTTCAATCCCGCCGTCTCTCGTTCGTGCGCCTCGATGAACCGATTGCTAGGAGGAAACTCGTTCGTCGATGATCAAATCGAAACTGGTTACAAAGCTGGAAGGTAAACAAGAGATGCTCGGTTAATTGTTCGTCAACCACTTTCGACCATGTGAAACCAGCTCGGTTCACAATGCGCGTGTCAAATCGTCGCGAAACTCGTCGTCCCTCGACGCAGCGTTTCGTGTTTCCACGAATAAGCACGATTAGAGAAAGGACGAAGAGGGAGAGAGAGAGAGAGAGGACTGGACAGAAATTGTACAATTAAAACGGGCCGCCTGTCTTTTTTTCTCTCGCTATACTGTTAAGCCTGTTTCACAGACGAGGAGAAGCATACAAATGGACTGTTAAAATGGTTAATACCTGAGAAGTTAACGAACTTCGAAGTGCGGTTGCCTTTTTTATCCGTGCACGACATTCGTTAGGTGAGCATACCAGTTCTTTAAGAAGGTTCGTTAACGAGAAGACGTGAGCATAATGTGATCAGATGGAGTTAGGTGAGCATACCAGTTCTTTAAGAAGGTTCGTTAACGAGAAGACGTGAGCATAATGTGATAATGTGCGTTTTGATGAAGTCTGTCGAGTAGATCTGAAACCTGTATACCTACTGCACGAGTGGTTTTTACAACGTGGAAATATAACTGTCCTACTTTTTGTACTGTAGTAGCGAATTTAAATATTGGGAAATATCGTGGATCTAAAAATGTGATACAAAATTAGACGAAATATGTAACGTAGTGTAATTAATATTTATAACTAGCAACGGTACGTGACAGCTTTCAGAAATGGAAGTTTCATTTAACGAAAGTTCTTCCTCGAGTCGATGCTCTGTGTTCCTGTAATCGAATATTTGAAACTCGATCAATATTTCCAAACAATATTTCCTGTAATTAAATATGTCAAATTCGATCAACATTTCTAAAGAAAAATCTCGTTGAATTAATTATAACTCGTTTGAAACACGAAGAAGACACGTACGTTAAAGTACGAAGAAGACAGTGAAACGTTAAAAGTTACGAACTGGCCACCTCAAAGTCCTGATTTAAACATCGTCGAACATGTTTGGGATTATTTGGACAGAGCACGAAGAAAAAGTGAAGGAAAAAATGCAGATGAACTGTTTGAGTGTGGTTGTATAACACGTGATAATAAGTTCAATGGCAATATATTTTATAACAATAATTTGATAATAACTATAAACACACGTAAAAAGGAATAATGATAAGCTGATCAACGGTTTCTTATTATATCTCGTGTTGCGTCGTGGACCTTAATCAACTGTTACGACCAGGAGTCTGGCGCAGGTTGTTGATAGTTCTCGCTGGTTCGAGGTGGAATGAAACTTGGTTGTTAGGTTAGATGCTTTTTTTTATTAAATGTTTTTCTTTCGGTTCGTTGAGATAGATGTTGATGAATGATTTGCTTTCGG